>NC_052959.1:2121676-2290157 GCF_013358895.1 Oreochromis aureus
CTACTGGCAAGAAGAAGAAGGCAGGGTATACCCGATCAGCCCTCCCTCCACCAGTAGATCACCAGGAGTTAGGGGTGTCGGCGTCTAAACGTTTAGGTTGTCACTCACTTTTTTGCAGTGGCTTTGATGGATCCAAGATGGTCTTTCTGCTATTTTGCAGGCAGTAGGTGTGGTGAGTAGCACTTGATAAGGACCTTCCCACCTTGGTGAACTCCAATTTTTCCTTTGGAGTACTTTGATCAGGATCCAATCACCTGGTTTCAACCTGCAAGATACTGGAGAGATGTCACTTGGCAGTTGGTTGTCTAGAACAATCTCTTTATTTTCAAGTAATTTAGTCATCCATTCTGCTAGTGTAGTTTCTCTTATTGACTTATCTATAGGCTGCTAGTGTGTTCCCTGTGATGAGTATATCATCTACATACAGGAGAAACTGTCCCGGGGTGGGGAGTGTGCACAGTGACATGGACCTCTTTAGAGCCTCTGCGTACAGAGTGGGGCTGTTCTGGAAGCCCTGAGGTAACCTCGTATATGTGTACTTATGACCCTCAAAAGTGAACCCGAACAGATGCTGTGAGTCAGGGTGTAGTGGTACAGAAAAGAATGCATTAGATAGATCTATAACTGAAAACCACTGTTCCTTAGGGGTCACTTGATTCAGAATTGTATGTGGATTTGCTACCACAGGTGGGATTTGTGCTGTTACTTCATTTATTGCCTTGAGGTCATGTACTAGACGGTACTTTCCCGTATTTGCTTTCTTCACTGGGAAAATGGGCGTGTTACAGGTTACTTCAGTTACTAGAGGAAAAGAGTGTGTATCAGCCCTCACTAACTTCATGCACGTGTGCATCTGCGCAGTCAGTCATATGGGTTGCTGGCTGTGTCGTGCGTACCCACCCTAATGTGTACCTCATACATCCTGTTCTACGGCCCTGAAGCCACCCTTCATGTGTTTCTGCAGTTTTCTCATATCTGTCCCTTTCCACCTGAGTGAGGATGTGGCCTAAGTCTTTCCAGTCCGTGTCGTCATTGCGTGCTACTGACACATGTGGTTTTGGCATCCTGTTTAGCTCTTGTACCTTTCCTGGCTGTATTACAGAGCACACTGCGTTACCGCTTTGGGTAACATAGAGGTGTTGCAGTGTGAGTTTCTGTGGTCCTAGTCTGTGCACTTGTTGGTCATATATGGGGTCATGACCTGGGCTTTGTTTGAACCTTAAGGTGTTGTGGTACTCAGCAAAGTCTAGTTTTCTTGAATGGGTTGGCAAGTAGTGATTTGCTATACGCTGCAAGGGTTCTAATGGAGGCAGGTCTAGTGTCCAATAATAGTAGGGTTCTCCTGTCCCTACACACACATTAAGCTGACGGGCCTCAGGACTTTGCTCTTCATGTAACATTAGTTTAGCGTACATGCCTTCTAGCCCTGGCACTACACCGATCCTTAGTTTCTCTAAAGCATCTCTCCCCAGAAGGTTGACTGGGCAGGATGGGTCATATATACATTGATTTTTACAACTTCTGCCGCTTTCATTGTGTACTAGTAACAGTTCTTCTGTTAGTGATTTAACACTGGTGTGGCCTGGCGAGATTTAACTATCAGGGTGTCACTTGAGTATTTTAGTTTTTGGGCTTTTGATTTAGCACGGTTTTACATGCTCCAGTGTCACATAACATGGTCATGAGTTGGCCATTCACATGGATTGTTACTGTAGGTTTGTGTTCAGAACCTAGGAGCAACTGTTCTATATTGAAAATTTCTGTTTCTTCTTTTATTTCCTGTTCTAGTCACTTACTCTGACCCTCTCCTGAGTCATCCTCCCTTTTGTACCTACAGTCCCTTGCAAAATGACCTTCTTTTCCGCAAATATAATAGCGATTGTCTCTCTCACCCCTTCGTCCCTTGTCTCCCTTATAACCTTTATAACTTGTCTTTCCTTTCCCTCTGCTGTCCTTGTCTCTGTCCTCTGTATCCACCAGCAAATGCTATGAATCCTGTCTCGGGATCCACAGTGAAAACACCTCCTTTCTCTTTCTTTTTACCACTCGGGTTGCATGTTCTGCATACTGCAGAGCGTCTGCTAGGTTACCAGTGTTCATTGTTACCCAGTGTTTTTCAACGTGGGCTCTAACTGGGGGAAGGAGACCGTTTAAGAATGCGTTCTTTAGTAGCTGTTGGTATGGTCTCTCTGGGGCTTCTTCATAATCTAGGCCTGAATGCTGTCTAAAAACCGGGCGTAGCTTGGTCCAGAAAATCAGAAGCTGTTTGGCTTCTTTTTGCTTTTACCTCCCTATTTTTCCATAGTCAGCCCTCGGGGCCAACCGTACTCTAATTCTCTCATATAAATTTGTTAGGTCATTGATTAGGTCGGTGCTTCCTGGTGCATGTGCTACACCCCCGGCGTTTGAGCCGGTATAATCCCCTCTAACTGTTCCCATCCTTAAACCTAATAAATCTTGCATTACTTGAAGCATTTCATGACCGTTTAAATACCATTGTCTTCTGATCAGTTCTACAGCATCCCTCCATGGTGTAAAACCTTCATTCAGTGGAGGAACGTCTTTCAGGACATTTTGTCTGTCCGTCTGTGACCACGGACGAAAGACATGTATGTGTGGGCGGTCATCTTGCTCTTCCTGTCCTTCTGGCCCTATTATTAGGCCAAATCTAGGGTTAGCCACTGCTACCAATGGGTAGATACCAGTGGCTGGTGGATCGACTGTGTCTCCTATTTCTTCTTGTGGGCTATCTTTGAGTGAAAGTTTGTTTAGCATTGTCTGTGCTTTCACATAAGGATGTTGTGTATGTGACCTAGTTCTTCCTGATATGGGTGAGTGTTTAATGGGTGGTGCTGCAGCTGTGGCTGCAGATGTGGGAGATGCTGCGGCTGTGGCTGCAGATGTGGGAGACGCTGCAGCTGTGGCTGCAGATGTGGGAGACGCTGCAGCTGTGGCTGCAGATGTGGGAGGTGGCGGCGCATATGGTGGTGGATTAATACACATATTGCGAGCACCGCACGGTGTCTCGTCTTCTGGTTTTACTAAACTGGCGGTTAAGTTCTGTTTTTCTGACTTTTTATCTTTCTTCTCTTGTCTTTTCTTTTTGTTTTCCTCTCGCCTAGCTGCTTCTACCTTCCAGGCCTTGAAATATTGCAATTCTTGCAAACGTTTCCCTTTCTTTTTTAGGTTTTTTGTTTCTGCTATTTCTTTCAAAAGAGCTTCCCTCAGCTGTGTTAATGCTGATGGGCTACATTTACCTTCCCAAGTGGGACATTTTGTTTTCTTAGGATTTCTCCATCTACATGCACTAATTTGTCCGGCGCCTGGACATTTTTTCTCTAACCACTGCTCGTCAGCAGTGAGTTTTGAAGCTTCGTTACCCATTTTAATCCTTTTAATTTTAACACTTTACAACTACACAACTGCGGCACCTTCTCTGGCACGAGAATCGAGAGAGGTAGTTGACACGGCCTTCTACTTTCAAGCTATTCTTGAAAGCGGTGTCATCTTTACGTGATGAAACACGACCTGTTTCTCTCTTTTCACCAGTACTTGGGTGGCCAACAGCAAACAAAACAGTGGAATAGTTCAGCCTCCTTATTGTGCTGTAAAATCAACTTATTCCACCAACAAAAATGAAACAACAACAATACCTTTTCAACGCGCACTACGTCTTACGGACCAGGTTTATCTAAAATAGCTTCCAGCCCCTTTTTCAGGCGAGCCTTTACTTTTAGGAATGCTACCAGCCCCTCTGGGCGAGCCTAGACGTTTTACGCGAGGTGTCTGAGTGTTAATATTCACCTGGTTGCTGCCGGTCTCTCAGGTCTACCTCATCGACCCCCACCGCCGTGGACCACTTATAAGAACGCCGGCCAGAACCCGAATTCACGTCTCTGGACTTTATCCTGTACCTAGACAGGAGCTGTCGACAGACTTCAGCGCGGGCTTCTCACGACGGCAGGACTCGATGAGGCTTTCCTGTGGGGTCACACAAAAATGCTGTGTCCCATCCGGCTCGAAGGACCAAGAAATGTCAGGAGTTTTCCTGTATTGCAACTCAGGTCGGAATAAAAACGCTCGGACAGGTTTAACGTGTACACAGTCGAGACTCAGGGAGACTCGCCTCTGCAGCAAAAAGAAGCAGTCTTTTATTAAAAACACATACAGGAAGAGACAAAATAGCTGCTGCGTGCAGGCTTCCTGTGGAGTACAGAGTGTAACTTCCCCATTTAGGAGTCTGCACAAAGTGTGACTTACTGAAAGAGCAAACATAAACATAAAGAGCAAAAGATAAAGTAATAAAAAAAAATAATAATAAAAATCCCAAAATCCTGAAATCTTTTGACAGTCTTGCAAACCATGAGCCCGTGAGCTGTAGTTATATCATAAGGTTTGAAAAAACTGACCTTAAAGATGGGCTGCAGATGTGTCAACAAAAAGCTAGAGAGGCTGACAGTGACCACTGTTTACTTTTAAGGCTTTGTTATAATAAATGAAACAAGATCCAAAGCATTTGTTAAGAGAGGTGGAAACATAAGATATGTGTCACCAACCCATCATTGTACATGATTCTGAATGAGAGAAACTGTGTTTTGTACTTGTTAGACACCGAATTATAATTAACATGTGATTTTGCTGAAAGTTGGTCATGCTTAATTTCTTAAATATAATCAGGTGGAGTTTAATCAATATAAGGAAAAAGAAAATATATTAATGATTATCTCACTGAGAATCTGGCCTTTGTTCATGTGACACTTGACCTATTGCTAAATCTAGGTGACAATGCATAAACTGAATGATGCACAAAGTGAAGTACCTTCAAATGTGATGGAATGAATAAGTCATAACAAAGTACAACATAAAAAACAAGAAAATGTAATGAAGTGAAGCATTTAAGTCATCTTCAGATCAGGTTGTGCTCAATCTTTTGCCTCACAAAGATCAGAACAAAGTCAACATTAGCTCAGAGTAGGTTCAATAGATTTTTTTTAAACAGGGAGCGTTCCCAATTTCCTGCACTGAAAAAAAAGAACATGTTGGATTTACTTAATTCAATAGTGGACATTGGTTGCACACAGATGTTTTGCTTTGGCAGCAACTTAAACAACTCAATAAACCTGTGCATTTTGTGTTGATAAAACATGACTGAAATATGTTTAGATGAAGTAATTTGAGCTCTTGGAATATTTTAGTCCTTCACAATTTTTTTCACTTTATTCCAACACCATTCAGTAACTTTTACCCCATTACTACTTGGTCACTTAAAAACTCAAGTTATCTTCATATTACGTAATGTTCAACAAAGTCTAGAGTCTGGTCACCATAAAAACTTAATGGATTTACAAAAACTCCCGCTCCATCCATCCTCTTATCTTTATCGGGGTTTGGGGGGCTATGCCAGATGTGATGGGGTAAGAGACAGGGTACACCCTGGACAGGTTGCAGGTCTATCACAGAGAGACAAACAACCACTTGCACTCACATCCACACTTATGGGCAGTTTTGAATCACCAATTAACCTAACTCTAATAACTGTATGACACTCTAAAACTATTGTTTAAGCTCAACAACAAAAAATTAACGCAACAGTTTCCATTACTCTTTTTGAGTTACGATAACTTCTGTTGAAATTATATTGAACCAACAAACTATATTGAGTTAGGGGAATTAACCTTTCCTCCATAATCAAAGGTGATTTTAATTACCACTTACTTAATAATTGGTGGCTTAAAACATGTTTTTAAGTTGTTTACTCATAAAAATTATGTTCCTCCAATTACTTTTTCCAAAGTATTTAAAATGATTTTTAAGTGTTATGTAATTAATTACAGCAATTACAAAAACAATTATTTAAGTTAATAATTTAAAATATTGAGTTGCTGATTTTCTTCATTATTATCATGATTTTAGCTTTCTCTTATTTTTGTTATTGTAATAGCTTTTAAGAAATGAATTCATTCAATGTTTTTTCTTAGAAAAAAACTTTATTTTTTAACTGTAGGCATTTCAACACTTTATATTTAAAAAGTGAAAATAACCCCCGCCCCCCCCTTCCTTCTCTCCAAGGTATGTGATAAGGCAGCGGATGGCTACTTCTCTGAGTATTTCAGTTGTATTGTGCTATTTAAGAAAAAAAAGATAAAGTATGAGTATAAACTACATGGGTGACAGCCAACAAAGTGCATTTCAAAGCTACCTAAAGTCTAAATAGTTAACATACCTCAAGAAGAATGTCCTTCATCTGCCTGATTCTCACTCCTTTAGCTCCTCCCCTTGATAAAACAACACCCATCAGTTTTGGGGTGCAATGGTCAAATGTAGCCATAAAGGTAGATTCAGGGCTTACAGTGGTTATTTTCTTGAACTCCTCCTTTATCTGTAGACCACACAAACAGAGTAATTAAATCTTACAGACTATTAGCTATATTGCATTGTGATGGACCGAGCAGTGAAGGAAACTTAGGCACAGGTTAAAGTCCAAAAAAATGATTTTTTATTTAACCCCAAAACATAATTGGTTAAATCATGCAAAAAGAATCAAAATCTTGAGTCCATAAAAGAGGTCAAAATAACAGCACTCTACTCAAAGTTGACAACACCACTGATAACTCAAACAAACTGACCTAACTAACGAGACAAAGGGGAAACTTAAATAGTGGCTGATCAGCCCACAAAAAACACGAGAAGGGGTAAAACACACAAAACCTAACTAAACCAAACATAATGAACTCCAATTCCCCCCCATGGTCCCGAGTTATGGCATGAACCAATTTGCAGTCTTCCTTTAAAGCTCGCTCCGCCCCTTTTCCACCTCTTGGCACCTTAATCAAGGGACTGGAACAGCTGCCACTAAGGTAACTCAGAAAACAAAAGATTAATCATACATAACAGTGTAAACTAAAATGTGCGCACTTATTTTAGAATGCAGTGTTATGTGGATATGTGAATTAATTCTAAACCAAAACCAGTTATTTATTGTCCTGTAAATGAATTCCTATATTTAAAGAAAGACAAATGTGAATGCAGTGTTACTTATAAGCCTCTACACTAACATGGTGGGTATTACCACTGTGTGGCTGTAAGTGCAGCCATCACATGCATTAATGAATGCTCTAATACATTAGTTAAAGAGGATAGATGTGATCTAAGGCTACCCCAAGTTTTGAGGGAACAAAAACAATCTTGGTGAAGACAAGGGAGACATTCCCCACCATAACCATGGTGTAATCTGTAATGTTTCAGCAACCCTGTATTTGTAGAGGTTTCAAGTTTACATTGTTCACTCCCAGCCCATTTTGTAAAAAATGTGTCCCAACTTAACAAAGCACTAATGACCCTAGATTATCACACTATCTATATACTAACTGCTTACATAAAGTCTTAATGTTAAGTAGATTCACGTAGCCTATGCCAGAATGATGCTGTCGGAATCACATTAACAATATTTCACACAACCTGATGTGTTTAAAAAAAGAAATAAAGATAGCTACAGCTCTTAAGATCAAGAACAATACTTACTTTAAGCTGTATCACAATAGTAACCAAAATCACTTACAATGTAATATTATCTACAGGTCATGCAAGTTTTATGAAGACATAAAATAGGTAAGCCAGACAGAAAAAAGAAGCCTCTAGGTTATCCCTCTGACAAAACTATTCAGAGCTTAAAGGCTTCTAATTGTGGTCAAAAGAAAAACAAAATCAGCCTGTGATCGAAATTAGATTGCATTGTGTAGCAAAACTTTAACCATGCTTTTCCTAGCTACAGCAGCACTCTCTAGCTGAAAACTTTTGTCAAATGAAACTTTATAAGTCTTATCCACTCCTGTGCTAAAGTTTAGAATGGCTAGCATTAGCTACACGTGGTATTGCAAAATATTTCCTGAACTGTATGAGCGTAACATCGTACACAAATCCACTACAAGTGACAAGCACAAATGCTTTGCTTTGGTACAACTGCTATTTGTAAATGAAATGTTATTTACCTTGAAATGTCTTTTACATAAGCTTGCAAGTCCACCATGCAACGCACCATCTTAATATGTGAATTTGCCCAGGCAAGTTAAGTGGGTAGAGGAAAGGGAACTTGAAATCAGAAGTTACAGTGGAGAAAAAATAAGTAATCTATTCAATTTCTTTAAGTAATTATAACTTGAATTTTTTTTTGAACCCACTAACATTGGGATTTAATTTCAGATTGCATACAAAATTAATTTAATGTAATTATCAACATTATTAATTCAGCACAACCCAAAAAAATTAAATTTGCAACTTGGAAGGTCTATCTTAATCAATAAATTAGAATTTTTATCTTGCAGCCATGGATTTAATCAAGTGGTGGTAAAAGGCCTGATGAATTACTTTTTAGAGTGGGAAACCAGAATACCCAGAGAGAACCTACTGTAGACTAGCTGCATTGTGGATTTGAACCCAGAACCTTCTTAGTGTGAGGTAACAGTGCAAACCGCCACGCCACCAAGTTGTCACTTCAGCCTGAACAAAAATAGGAAAGCTATGATTTCAAGGCTTGATGCAGAATTTTCTTTACATGTTGTCCTTGAGATGTTAAACCACAATTAATAGCAGTAGCAGACACATGGTGTTTGTGTGGTTGTCTGCCTCTTAGAACTCCAGTGATTTTCCTGTGGTTTGAAATCTCATGTGATCGTGTGAATTTTGTCCAGGCAACAAACCACTCTTACTAGATTGTATCATGTCATCTTAAAAAGAACAAATTAAGTTGTTGAATTTCATGCAGATCCTACATGAGTTCATTATGTTCACCACAGAAACATGAAATTGTTTTGTTCAAATAACAAGTGAGACTTTTGTAAATGTAACAACCACCTAATTTCCTTTTTTTGAGTGTGTATTGGGGTGCTCGTACCACAGACCACACATTACAACACATTAAACTGACACCAACTTCAATGAATGCAGTAAGAGCTTGGACCTGGAAGCAAGGGTTTGTACACCATCAATGAAAATGATACAAAACTATAAGGTATTCAACCATAAGTGCAAAGTACAAATAGCTCATTTTAGGTGTTAGTAGGAAGTTGCTAGGCAACATGTCCTAATGCCTGGTATACATAAGAACGTTCAGGATATACCTGTGAACCAGTTTTGGTTGTTCAACCCTTTTTTTGTTCAGGAGTAATTTGAAACCAGAGATGTTATGTATTGGATTAATATTCATCTGTGATGCATATTCAGCTTCATCTGTCCATTTTCTCCTGGCATGCTCATTTTTGATTTACCTGTTTGTGTTTTGATATTAATGTCTAAATTGAGAAGTCCTTCTGTGTTCAAAAAAAATAATCTGACTTGACTTAGTTCCTGTTGCTGTACCACTGTCACAGTGCTGGTCAGTCTTCCGTGTGGCATGTACACCCAGGTGCCCTGAGATTCTAAGGAGAGCCATATTTCTAACAAATGAACACTGGCTGCAGTTTTCTATTAGGAAAAAAAAGTCTTACCATTTGTAGCAGGTTAATAATCCTGACCATTTTTTTTTAAACTACTTCCTGCATTTATGGATGTTTCAAAATAATCTGACTTTCTGGTTGCAGATTTACATGAACATGGGAGAGGTTATTGCTACACACTGTTGGGCATCACTACATATTTGGTGAGACAAGGGAGTGAAAATGCATCCTGCCTCCTGGAATTGCGTTTTCCCCAGTAACCACATGATGGCAGTAGTCCACTGAGTGTTAAATAACTCTGCTCTGCTGCAGCGTTACCCTGACTGTCCTCCAGAGGGATTAGCACAACACAGCAAACACTACATCTCGTGTCCATTGGGAGTACATGGGTTAGAGAAATGACAGAATACAAATATGTTGAGCTCTGTATTTGTATAAAGTGCAGGCTGCACTAAATGTTGCAGATATCGAAATGTATCTATTTGTTTAGATATTAAAGAATATGACATCCATGTGTTGTAACAATTAGTTATATCAAGTTAATCAGATATGCATTGTTTGCATTTCACTGCATTTAAAGCATTGATTTAATGGTTTCAAACATGTGGTGTTCCAGGGAAATTACCCTGGAATCCAGCAATTTTCTAAAATAAATGCCATTAACATATCTTTAATGTGCATTTAGAAGTAGGACTGAGCCTGGACGGCTGCTTTGACAGACAAACAGACAAACCATTCAGCCCAGTTGTTTCTGAATAACACTCAGAAATCTTTTTTAATCTCCTCCAATCCTTCTTGCAGCCATCAACAGCCTCCAGGCAGAGTTGTACTCTCTCTACAGTCTCCTGACATATTAGTCTGCCTCTAACATCAGATTAATGCCCAAATCAATTAGAGCTACAGTAGATGAGTCCCCCCCCCCCCCATGCGACCCCACCCTGAAGGACTTTTTTGGATAACAATAAAGTTGCCATGCACTTGTTTAATGATTAAAGAGGTGGCCTCAGAATCAAATGGCTGCTTGATACTGTCTGGAAGCGAGACAGTGTATACTTAAACATAGACTTGAACTTTCATTACAAAAGCAATGTCATGTTTAGTCATTTTGTCAAGCAAAACAAATAGGGCCACCCCAAATTTGTATCATGCTATTCAATTAAGTTCCAAAATAAGTTTTACTTTGCATCACGATAAGTCGTTTAATCTAAGTGACCGTAAAGGAGGTATGTACTGTTCTAGGAAGGTATCTGCAGCAGTGGAAATGGCACCTTTAATCACAGTTAAAAAGCTTTAAGAAAAGGGATCTAATAATACTCACATAATAATAATCCCAATCATAATAACGTTTATGTAGGTTTTACAAGCAAGAATATTAAAAGGATAAAGTCAAACATAAAGCCAAAAATTAAAGCCCAAACAATAAAGATACATTTGAGTTACGATTGAATCAAACAAAGCTGGAGATGTAATTCAAAACACTGACTGGTATCCACTCAGACAAATTGTTCCAAATGTGGAGGTCACCTTTCGATTGTTGCCTGTGGTACAGCCAGTCCTACCTGAGCTTCAAACTGACTCTTACACTGTCAAATTTCTCTCCACAGCTCCATTTTTCATCAACTAGCTGAAATAAAATGTATGTTAAAATCAGTCACATAAAGTATCGTAAGTAATCTGCCTACTCTTCCTTCTTTAAATGCTATGGCTGTCTGTCCACCTCCTCCAGTCCCAGAAGAAATGAGCCTTAGGACTGCGAAGAACAACCAATGCAGCTTGGTCAGGCTCACCGTTCACCTTCTGCGAGGAGGAGGCGGATGGTTGCTGATGAGTGTCTATCCTGTGGTAAGAAGGACATTTTGTTTACTCCTGTCCCTGGCAGGCGTGATCTTTTGCCTGCCAGTAACTGTAGGAATATTGGTAGGCAAGATAAGTAATATTTTCCTACCACGACTTATGTGTTCAGCTAAACTCACTGTAAGCGCTCACACTCACTCTGGTCAAGAACCTATTGACTCCGGAGGAGAACAAAACATGATCGATCATTGGTTAAGGAGCTCAGCATTTCTCTAATCCCCCTGTCAGGATCCCTGCAAGTTTCTACCTTGAGTGGCACCAGGTTCCCAGGAAAAAATAATCTGTTTTTGTTTGATGCACCTAACACTCCCCTGGTCCTTGGGTTCCTTTGGTTAAATACACACAATCCCAACATAGACTTGTTGAAGGGCAGGATATCTGGTTGGAGTTTATGGCCACAAGAATTGGCTATAACTCAGTCCTCCCCTGCTGAGCTGCCTAATCTAACCTGTGTCCCTGACCTTGCGGAAGTATTCAAGGATTTAGCCCTCTCCCTTCAGCCACACAGTCTTTATGACTGTGGCATTGACTTTCTGCCTGGGGCTCTATTACCCATGAGCCGTCTGTACAGCTTGTTGACGCCTGCAAGGGGCTTGATGGAGAAGTACTTTATGAATTCACTCGCAGCGGGGATAATCTGCCCTACCACGTCCCCTTTTGTTTACTGTGCGTAATGTTTACCATTTAGTAGGTATATGGAAGGGGGTGAATGGAGGACTGCTTTCAACACCTCAGTCATCTTGGTCATTTCGAGTATGTGGGCATGTCATTTGGTCTTTCTAATGCCCCAACTGTGTTTCAGGCCCTTGTGTTCAACATTCTCAGGGATTTAATTAATCATTTTGTGTTTCGGTACCTTGATGATATCCTGTTCTTTAAGTCTGTTTTAGAGCATGAGGTCCACTTCCCCCAAGTCTTGCAGCGTCTCCTGAATAATCACCTTTATATAAGAGGCAAGAAATGAGTTCTATGTTCAGTCTCTTTCCTCGGATAGATCATGGATAAAGGTGAGTTGTGAGCAGATCCTGCCAAGATAAAGGCAGTGTTGTAATGGCTGTAGCCATTGAATGGGGAAAATGACTTTAAAGATTTCTAGGGTTTGCAAACTTTTACTGGCGCTTTAACCGTGACTTCAGACGCATTGAAGTCTTGTTAATAGTGTGACATCCAAATAGAAAACATCAAACCAGAGATGCTTGACTTGTTGGTGTAACTCATATACATATGCCTTAAAGCTCATAAACTGGAGATAAAAAAGCTCTGCAATACCTCATCAGGTCCCCATTTGGCCTGGAAATAGACTTTCCTATGTGTTTATACACCACTAATGCATGTCATTCAATTTCTCCCATTGTTTATGTTTTGTCCTTTCTCCTCTCCTTTGTCTCTTTGTCTGCTCATTCCCCTCACCCCCAACCAGTAGCAGCAGATGGCTCTCTCCCTGGGAATGGTTATATTGGAGGTTTCTTCCTGTTAAAAAGGAGATTTTCCTTCCCACTCTTGCCAAGTGCTGCTCTCTGGGGATCATCTGATCGTTGGGTTTTTATTATTTTAGAGTTGTCTGTCCATGCACTACTTCCATTCTGATTACATGTGGCGAGACTCTCAGGCCTCCTCACATGCTGATACCCTGTGACCTGCTTTTATCACTGTGTACATATATGTATGCTTGAGTCTGTGGGATGGAAGGAGAGACACAGAATGGTGGTAATAAGGATGTATCATAGACTGTAATATGTGTTTGGTTTGCAGATGTGTAAGAATGGTGCTGCTTCACATAACACTTCTTTTTCACTGTCCTCTCTGAAAGATGTTGTTTGGTCAAATGACTTAAAACTGATTTTGCCATAAATGCCAATTAATACAGTATCTCATCGAGCATGATGAAATCTTCTTTCTTCTTTCTTAGGGCGAGAGGCAGGGTGCACTGTGCTGCCCCTTTATTTTTCTATTGTCATTAAAAATCTCTTCTTAATAAACATAGTAGTTTCTGAGTCACAAGTTTGTCTTATCTGAACAGTGCACATGTAAGGCACAGAGAGCGCCCACATTTTTAAGAGACTTAAACTGGAATTTGTACCGATTTACTGGTTAGCTTAAGCTACAGATACTTAACTTTTCTTGAAAGACTTTCCTTTATCCTATTGACAAAGTTGTGAGTAACAATTTGTTTAGTTTCTAGCAGGAGAGTATTGCAGTGAAGAAATAACAACTCACAAGCAACACTTGAATCCTTGAATCTTACAGCGAGCAGACATGCGGAGTCTGTGCGTGCTTTTTTTGTGCTTTTTTTCTGTTGTGGTTTGTGGAATTTTATGATGAAATCCATTTATTTAAAGTAAATATTGATTGTTCTGTGATACAGAACAGGCTGTAGATTAGTCCAGTATGAGAATAATTCCTTTGACTGGTTGTCCTATCATTTAATTAAGTTAGTCTCTGCATTAATTTATTTCTCATACTTTGTAATGGCTACAGGTTTCTTGCTGATGTCACCTGTGTGATAAGGAGACTGCATAAACAAATAAGTACATCTAAACTGAAACTGAATTTATTTTTCAAAGATAAATGAACAACAAACCCTTGACGCAAAGGTTCTTCTAGATCCACGTCACTTGCAGTGCTCAGTGCTGAAAAAATATTTGCCCTCTTCCTTACAATATTTTCTCTTTTCTTTTTTTTCACATATTTGTCACACTTTTGTCTTTGTGTGTGAAAAAGTCATTGCCATAATCAGATGTTTGGATAACTATTGTTTACCTCTTAAAAATAAAATCATTTATAAAGTGCATTGTATATACTTGGCTTATCTTTGACTAAGGCTAAAATTTGTTTGATGATCTCACATTGAGTAAATAAAAAAAGCACTTAGATGTATGTTACAGGTGCTTGTGTCAATGAGATGTTTTTAAGAAGCAGTCCATTTCTCATTGTTTTAAAAGGTTATGAGTCCAAATTCTCGCAGTAAAAACCTTCAATAATAGAAAACAAATGTTGTAAATTGTTGTATTGTTTGAAAAGTGGTGCACTGAGAATGTTCACTTAAACTTTGTTTATTAGAACATAGCGAAATCACATTATGGTCTCTGCATTTCTTGATCAAATGCCAAGTCATGGGTTAATATTTTACTCAAACTTTAATCTTCTGTTAAAAACAGATATTTAACCAAACAATTTCATGTCAATATCAGTTTGTATAAATGCTTAACTGCTTTAAAAATATTAAAATCCTCTAACATGTTGCAGAGGACATCGCCCATGTCCCATGAATGATGTTTCAAAAACATCTAAATGTTACATTAAGACAGAAGAATATACTCTGACAGCTTATTGATTTTTATATTTGCAACAAATGATTTTGATTAGGTAATAACTCCAACCAAAATAGATTTCCAAATCGACTAAGCCAGGGAGAGATGAAAGCAGTTGCCTTCAAGCGGGTACTAAAGCAAAGGTTACTGATGGTTGAAGATACTGATCAAGTTGTTAAATTACTGCTCAGTAAATCCCATTAATTTGTTTTAGTCATCCAGATGGATAATCCCCTGTGGGAAGAGATTACAAGGATTAAGCACTGAATCATTGTGCGGCAGGATTAGCTCCACACATTCATCTGCCACAGCTCACTTTCTGGATTTCTTTTTCACCTTCATAATGCTGCTCATTGGCACTGCGGCACCAAGACTAGGGCAACACATGTACCGTTTGACAAGAGACTCAGAGGATGAGTTTGATTAGGCCTGATATAATTTAACTTGAAAAATTATTAAAATTACAATTAAAATTTTAACATTTTTTTAAAGTTCTTAAAAATTATTTTAAGATTTAAGATCATTTTTTAAAATGTAACAATTTTTGAAATGATTTCCTGACAGCTCATACTCACAAAATGGATGAAATCATGTGACGTATAAATGGATCCAGCTGACAGTGAATCCTCTTAATAAAGAATGATTTCCTGTCATGTCCTAAATCACATCTTTCTTGGAAACTTAAAAGTGTTAGAAAATAAAATTAGAAAACAACAACAACCCCCCTCCACAAATATAACAATAATAATGATGAATAAATAGAGACTTAGCCGTTTATTTATTTTTCATATTTTTAAGACTAAAAATCAGTTTTTAATGCGTTTTTTAATTTAAGCTGACTTAAAGGACGTTTAAATAATAATAAAGAAGTCTGACTCATAATAATCATTTGTAAACGCTAGAAAAGGAGGCGAATCATTTATTAGAGTTTGGTATCTATTTTAGATTCTGTTAGGTTTACGTCACAAGCAGGTGCGCGTTTTTGTTTTTTCTTTTTTGTACACCCACCACTCCTCGCGTACACGTCGTGATCGGTGTGGCTGGTTTTTAATGCACCGTCCAGTCTGCTGCATGCTGCAGACCGAGGGACCGCATGGGAACTTGAACACTTGCTGCGTTCGCGCAGGTCGGCCCGTTCAGAGCCACTCTGCGTTTATCAATGACGTTGCGTGGAGCGCGCGGTCACGGCGCGTTAAAAACCTGCACGGTTCATCATTTGGTTTTCAGCAATGGGAGGGGTGACACACACACACACACGCACACACACGCTTTTGTAGTATGTCAGTGCACACACACAGGCACTGTTGTCTTACTGACAAAGTGGTAATCATGGGGTGTCCGAGAGGGAGGACTGTTTTTTCTTTGCTAGTGAGGCACAAGCAAATTCCAGAAGCCGAAGCAAACATCAACATCCTTAAAGGACAAAGTAGAAATTTCGTTTCGATTTCATATCTAGCTGCAGTCAATCCACGCTCGTCACGTGGATTTGCTAAATGAAGAAAGATGAAGTTGTGTTTAGAGAACAGCCGGAATGACTGGCTGCAGGTCTCCGTTTGTTCACACATTTTCACAAACAGACGTCGCGTTAAGGAGCTGTGCGGCTTTCGGCTCAGCAGGCCCACGTTTAGTCCAGAAGCTGAGGGCGCGCGTCCTGCGGACGAATTTAGAGGATGCGCGTGCGGACGTGTCGGGCCCACAGCTTCATCACGCAGACAGCAACACAGTCTGATTTACAACGCGACGTGTTGCATTGAAGGCGATGAGGACGCAAGTGGCCTTCTTCCCACGGCCGCGGCTTTCCATCTCTCCGTCGATGTCCACACACGCAGTGCGCGCGCACGTAGCCTGCCTGCAGAAGGTCCCTTCTGTCCGCAGAACAAAGTGAGTGCTTGCAGTGAATGGCGTGAATAGACGCGCATTTACAGACCGGCGGGCAGTCTTCTTCGGTACACCGGGGTGCGCTCATTTGTCGCGTGTGTCAATGAGGCGCGCGCTCCGGGGCCCACCACTGTGCTTTTATTTGTCAACCAGTCCTCCCAGTCAAACCCGCACTGGCTGGCACAAGTGGCGCATCGACTGCTCTGCTGGTGCACGTATTTACCGCGGCAGCGCTGCCCACTTACTGCTGGATAAATGACACAGCAGCACTCGCGCGCGCACGGTTTCTCCTCATTGTTAGCGCGGGAATAGAAAAACCACCGAAACCTGCCAGAGTTCCATTTCTGAAAAAGCTCACCAAGTACAAGCCAAGCGTGTGTGACCGTCTCCTTGTAGCTCCGTCCAAAAAGGAATACTAAAAGTGACTTTCAGCTGAGGCCATAAATGGAGTGTGACGGAAAAAGGATATCATTATGATTATTATCGCTGTCGTGTGCTTGCCTGCGATACACTGCTTGCCTGTCTGTTTTAATTGAAATTCAGTCAATTGAAACTGACTGTTAAGAAAAAGAAATTGTGACTATAACAACAACAACAACAACAATAATAGGTTGTTTGTCTCTCTGTGTTAGACTCGCAACAGACTGGCCACCTGTACAGGGGTTACCGCGCCTTTCGCCCTATGATAGCTGGGCGACAGGCGGGGTAACCCCCCACGACCCTGATAAGGTTAGTGGAAAAAAAACTGATTGATGGGCAATGATAATAATAATAATAATAATAATAATAATAATAATAATAATAATATTAATAACGTAAAATTTAGACATCTTTTTGAATACTTCATTGGTGGCGTTACCACAGCGCGCGCCTGTTGCACAGTAACCAGTCAGCTCATGAATGTTGGATTGTACCGACTTTTGCTCATCATCTTCTAATACTTTTTTGTTTTTGTTTTTTTTTTTGCTAATTGTGATTTTTTAATTAGACAACGAACAAACAAATGAAGAAATAAAGAACCCTCTCTCTTTAACTGCTTAATTGTGACGGGTTTAAGATGCCAATTTTCGCATTTTATGAAACATGTTGTAGCAAATGGATCGAGTGTTCATGGAACAAGTGCCCCCAAAAAGATTTCATTACACTGTATGAACTCCGGCGCCTTCTTTGTTGTTCACAGGTGACAGCGTGGGGCTGTTCAGCGCGGTCCAGCTGGTGGAGCTCAGTTGAGACGTCAGAGCCAGCTCGGACAGCGGGGACAAGGGGCGTGGTTTGGGGACTATCTCGAGGTGCGCCTCACGGACCGAGCTGTGATTGGTTGGCCCGCCTGGCAAACGGCACGCGACTATGGATGTTGCTATAAAGAACCCTCGCGTGCCTGTTCTTCAGCTAAAAGTTCAGCTAGTGCAGAGCGCGAGCACAGTGTCAAAGGAAAGACGAGTGTGATTGTTTCCGCAGTAACAGCAGGAAGAAGACAAACATGGACGGGGTGCTGGACCCTTTCTCTGGACTAGACTCTTTCTCCTCCCCTCCTTATTTCGATGATGACGAGTTTTTCACCGACCAGTCCTCTCGAGATGGACACTTGGAGACTGATGACTTTCTGGATGACGAAGTGGACTTCCTCTCGGGTCATTTTCAAGACTATTACAGCAAAGACGGCAGCGGCAGAGGAGCGCCTCACGATGGAGACTACGACATCGGCAACCTGTCCTTCTCCTCTTCGTCCTCCGTCTTCTCCTACGGCTGCGCAGACAGCACGCCGGAGCTGTCTCCTCGGATGGGCCATCACGGCGGGCCGTTGCTGAAGCGCAGGAGGCGGATGAGGTCTGAGATGGAGATGCAGCAGCTGAGGCAGGCGGCCAACGTCAGGGAGCGGCGGAGGATGCAGTCCATCAATGACGCGTTCGAGGGCCTACGCTCCCACATCCCCACTCTGCCCTACGAGAAGAGACTCTCTAAAGTGGACACTCTGCGGCTGGCCATCGGCTACATCAACTTCCTGGCTGAGCTCGTGCAGTCTGACCTTCCTATTAGAAACTCCAGCAGCGACATGCACGCGCAGCCGAAGAAAGTAATCATCTGCCACAGAGGAACAAGTGAGTGCGCCTCTGTTTTTACCGTGGACGTAATGGAACCAAGCCTGTCTTTATGCGCGTAATAAGAGACTCGTGAGCGCATCTAATTTGAATCAGACAATCGTCAGAGTCAGATTTATCGCGTCATGGTGCTAAAAAAGCAAAACAGAACAAAGCCAAAAAAAAGTGGCGCGGAAATTAAAATAAATAAAAATTAAAAAATACATAAATAGTATTTGCGGTGTGTAGAGTGTATGCATCTCCTCCACGATAAAACGGAAAACAAAGAAGTATGAAAATTGTATTATTTTTTGCTTTTCCCCCTCCAGGGTCCCCGTCGCCAAGCGACCCCGACTACGGCCTGCCTCCGCTGGCCGGTCACTCGCTGTCTTGGTCGGATGAAAAGCAGCTCCGGGAGCAGAACATCATTCGCACCTCAAAGGTCTGGACACCGGAGGACCCCCGAAAGCTGCACAGTAAACCGGGCCTCACAGACATCGAAAACGAGCCTCCCTTCAACCTGGTGGCCTGAACAGCAGCACAAGCCATGCGCCATGGAAATGTGAAGACTGTAAAGTGTATCACAGTATTGTCTGTCAATGTGAAAAGGAGCAGCATGTGAGCTGATTTTACAGTTTTACATACTGGCCTCAGTGCTGTACATAGTTTTATCATGTTGATAATTTTATTTTTGTAATTCAAGCAGCTGGCAATCATGTATTTATTTTGTTTCACAGGTGATAATATATGTTTTAATTTAAATGTACTGTAAGACAAAATGTATTTTTATATCGGTCTACAATGATTTATATTTATATGCTCTCTTGAAATAAAAGAACTCATAAGAAGACTATTGTTATTATCAATATTATTATTGCTGTGTGCGTTAAACATTTCTGTGTTCACAGAAGATGAAAATATTGAATGTAAATGTTTAAATGTATGTAGCGCCAGTCTTACTGAAAACGTCTCAGGTCTGCTGCGCATAAGTGTGAGCTCTGTGAGCTGTGCCTTTGAATGATCACACTAACGATGTGTTTTGTAGAGAGCAGCACAAATGTGTCCGTTCTTGAACTAGTTAGAAATCCAACCAGTCGCAGTTTTATTGCTTGTTTGCCTAAACTGTTTATCGTCAGATTTTAAAAATCACTGTGAATTCGGGACTCTCAGATAATAATAACAAATCTGTAAAATACACACATGCGTGTTAATGGATGGGTGAGGGGAGCATCCTCCTTGCCGTGGAATTGCGCAGTGGCCGCTGGAAGCTGACGCACTTTGACCTGAAAGTGTGATTGAGTGAATGAAAGAAGAAAGAAGCGCACTCTAATGCTGTGACATAAATATGCAAATGAATGCTAATGAAGAGCAGTGTACACCCACAGCAGCTGAAGGTGTTTAAAGCGCACGCGGGCGTGCAGTAGTATGGTGGGAAAGTAGTGAATACTCTCTGTGCTGCCAGGTGCTGTCGGGACAGATTTTCCCGTGGTAGCGGCATCGCAGGAACATGTGTCCCCACGGCTTTTTCTGCGGCCGCCCCCTCTGCCGACACGCTGGCGTATATATGAAGCATGAGTGGCCAAAAGCTGCCGCACACAGGCTGAGGAGGACCCGCGGCACCTGCAGCAGAGCAGGTATGCTTGTTTCTTCTTCAGCTGCACAACTCGTCTTTCCTTCGTTTTTCCACTTTTAATGACAGTTACGCTGTTTCTCTCCGCCTCTGTTCCACTTCCTCTGTGCTTCCGACAGCAGCATGTAATCCTGCTGCAGCCATTAGAAAGTCAAATGTTAGAGGGTCAATGCAACTTCATCTCCTTGGCAAGAGCTGCAGGTCCGTTCAGACGCTGTAGTGTCGCGCTCGCGCTTTTTAGTGTCGCAACGCAAAGCGCGTCTCAGCGTCGTTTGGTGCGGTCGGAGCCAGGTTTAAATCCTCCCGGCTATCTTGTCACTCCGACTACAGGCTTGGCGCGGAAAGTTTGATTTCCTTTAGTTCTGCGCAGGCCTGAACTTTCTGAGCCACAGATAGCGATTTGGTTGAGAAAGGATCTGCAGACTGAGCGCAGGCACGCGGCGCGCTCTTACATCCTGCTGCAAATCAAACGAGTGCGAGTCGTCCTAGGTAGAAGCGAGCTGTCTGACAAACCGATTTCTAAGAATAGCACAGAATTCAGAAAATAATCAGATGCTTTCCAGAGCTCCAACATTTAAATCAGTCACAAAAATCAGATTTTCTGAGACGAACAGCCATCAAGCTGCAAAGACGGTTCACTAAAACTTTTGAACGTGTTCATCACTGCTGAGATAGGTCGCCATAAACAACAGATCCATTATTTCTATTGTACGCTAACTCATATTTGGTAGCTCGTTTTCTTTGAATCTGTAAGTGGAATGTTGAAGGTTTGCAGGGCTTCGGTAATTGTAATGAACACAGTCTCTGCTGTAATAGATGACACCATGCTACACAGAGCACTGTGAGCAGTTTTTTGTTTTTGTTTTTGTTCGTTTTTTTTGAGAGAGAGAGAGTTTTCGCCAGGACATTTACGAGTGAGCCGTTATCCTCCTGGCTTTGCGTCTGCTGAGATCATGTAATGGCTTCATCCAGCGGACACTTCCACTGTTACGCACGGGTGGCTTTGAATATTTATTTCATGGCACCGAAGGCTGAAAATGAATTAACAATTAATACAGAAGTCTGCTGCCAGTTTATGGCGCTGTTTTAAAAAGACACCAGTGCGGAGCTTTACTTTACCAGCACCGACCGACACAACAAAGAAGAGAGAGTAATGGGTCGAATACGCTGTATTTTTTCACATCCGGTTTGAGCCCGCATGTGAGCGCAAAAGAAGAACCACAGATCGACTTGATCCGCAGATTATCTCGCTCGAGGAATGAAGTCCCAGGACTCATTCTAATACACCGGATTATGAGCTTTTGTGCTTTCAGCATGGCATCAGAGTGCCGGCTGTGAAGCTGAGCTTTTCCACTGGTATAGACTCGCCAAGGTGGCCGATCAGCGCGCAAGGTAAGTCAAAGGTGCTCAGCGGGTGTGTGCTGGCTCGGCTCTGAATGGGGAGATGAGGGAAGGTAGCTGAGATCGTTCTCCGGTGCTTCTTTTCAGACGTGACCTTTCGCTCTAAATGACATCTTTTATGTGGCTTTCTTTGTCACGCTGGCAGAGTCTTGTCTGTGCCGTTTTCTCCGAGGATGCACCTGGTAGCTGAAACTTTGTCTCTTTTGATTTCCTCCTTGCTAGTCCCTGAACAGCAGCTGCTTTAAAACAAGCAAAAAGAGAGGCCCTTGCACTGTTCGAGACGGCGTTGGCACAGTTTTCCACGTCTTTAATGTTCCATCGGCCTTTGTCCACGATACAATATGGCCACTGTAAAGCATGACGTTTTGCAATAATAAAGCACAAGTTCAATGACGTGACACTGGGCTAAAAGCGCAGCGCGGGCCCGACGAGCCAAACACATCCCTGCGTTTGTTTTGTGCACCCGCAGTCAATTAACAGCGAGGCCTGGTCGCCGCGCCTTGATAAGCCAATTAAATTTATGTCTTCTATTTTTTCTAGGGAGAGAAAAGAGCTGCGTTCTCTCCTCGTCCGACGATTTTCTTACCATCACCTGGTGCTTTCCCCACAAGAGAGTGAACTATCACAAGTGGGCCTGAACCATGCGGCTGTCATAGTCCTGCACCATTGTTTCTTGCTTCGATCACTCATTACCGGGATGTAACAAATCCTCGATTAGCTATGTTTTGTGTCATATTTTCATCCCCCGAGATTAAGCAGATGCTGCGATTGTAAAATCCAAACTGTAGGGCTACTCAAGACTGAAAGAGAGACGGACACTTGGTTGCAAGAGAGGGGAAGAAAAAAAGCTTTGGGCACATCTTCAGAGGAATAAAACATCTAGGAGCCATAAACAGACTTCAACCTGCTCTATTTCAGCCTTTGTGTTGTTTGTGAATAATTAATGTTAATAGGGACAGGTTTGTATACTTTGAATGCAGGACCACAGGTGCGGAATGACAGGATGAATAACCGGCCCTGATTTTTGCCAGAGCTCGAGGGCTCTTGTCCAGGGTCTCCAAGCTGATGGAAAATATTGTCATGTCTTTGATTCGCAGCATTACTTTCACCGAGAACAAAGCCTGGTGATGAAAAGCTTATGTTGGAGTGAAACGGGCGATGACGGTGGCCGCTTCAGAGTCCTGAAAGAAAGAGAAAGGGGCCGAGTCAATGGCAATGCGCGCTTCTGGTTTTGTGCGCAAGTGCTCCATCTAACTCAAATAAAGGAGCCTTTCCAACTTTTAAAGGACCACTTTTTGCCTTTAATAAAGGCTAGACGGCTGTAGCCATTAAGCATATGGTGCTAAGGCGCTGGTCTTTTGTCCCCGTAAAGCCCTTGAGATACTAACTTGTGTTCCTTCCTGGATATTTAACTTCTCAAAAGCTCTAACTTTATGCGCCGGCAACAAGTGGCTCCGGGGCGCACGAACAGCTTTCCCAATTGAGAAAGCAGGGTGGCAAATACAGAAGACCGAGTGGATAAATTATTACCTCTGGACTGTGTTTCTTTGTGGCGGCGCCTGGTGTACATTTAAGGAAAATTATTTTCTATTTTTGACCGCAGAGTGGAGAATTTAAAGGGGTTGAAGTGTTGTTTTGGCGCATGAATATTACTAACAATACATGCAGAGGCTGGAGCTGAAACGAGTGCACATGGAGTAATTTCAACTGTCTTACAGCGCTAGAGTCAAATAAGACGAGTCACACAAAAATGGCACTTTAGCAGCCGCCTGTGATAAACTGTATTTGTCAAACTAGTGCATTAGATGGCGCTGTACAATGACCCGCCAATTTCAGTTAGAAGCTGTAACTAAATAAACCCGAATTGAAAAACCTCGTTGCGAACTCCCCGTTTAACTCACACTTTAGGTATTATCCCTGCAGTTGGTTTCGTCGGGTTCGTGCGTAAAAGCGTACCTTCGCTGTTTGGTTTTATTGCGCAATGGTGCGTTTACTGCTCAGCTAACTCGAACAGCCGAAAACACAATGCTCATGTGAGTCCATGAAAATATTTACGAGAAGCATCTGAATAATAAGCTGTAGCGATCCGGCTGGTGGAGGCAGCTGATATTTATCTCGGTGTGATTTCAGGTGTCTTTCGTAAGACGATGCATCACACAACGTACTTGGAATGCAGTCACCAACGGAAGAGACACAAAAGAGTTTTTAAAGTTACCCTTTGTTTGAATTTTTATGTTCTACAAACTCACGTGTCTAATCTGAAGAAAAGCACGTGTTAATTTTTTTCAAAACCAGCGTAAAAGCGCATTTTGATGGGAGCTGTCGGTATCTCAATATGATACACGCATTTGTTGAAAACGAGACATGTATTTATTAATCTATCACTATTTCACCTCCTGCCCTGGGGGAAATATAAGTCAGTACTCCAAAATGTCAGCTGTGACTAAAACTATCTCGATCTTGTTTGGTTTTATGGGCATTTGTCGTCCAGTCAATATATATATATATATATATATATATATATATATATATATATATATATATATATATATATGCGTGTGTGTGTGTGCGCGCGCGCGCGTGTGATGGAGCCAGCTGGCCGTCTCTGGCCTCTGAAAACCCCCCTGGTGGACGGAACACGGCGGCCTGACCTCCGCGCCGGAGGACGGGAGATGCGCCTTTGACTGAATTAGCCATAAAGACGTCTTGCTATGATCTTTGTTGCTCCTGAAAGCAGAGTGGATATGAACGGCATTGTGCACAGCTTTTGCGTGCCCCATCATGAAATATTACAGTCTATTCACAAGGAAGCTCCTTTGAAAAGATATGGAAATGAAGCAGACTGGACTGACTTGGAAGCAAATTTCATGGCGACGATGAATCGAAACTTATAAACGGACAAGAAGGCACCAATTTCTTGTATTTTCGGAGAAATCTAAAAGTCTTCCGAATTCAGTTGGGATGCTGGAGGCTGTGTGATGTCTAGAGGAAAAGCTGTAATTGCTCAGCCTACATGAGGTGACAAATGATCGTAAATTATCTTAAACATTTTTTTTCTTAAAAAATCCCCGAATAACTCAACAAAAAAGTGATAAATTACAAATATGCTAATTTCAGTCATGGCCGGTTATACGTGTGCGTCTCCATCTATCTCCTACATTCTGAGCTGCTGATCCCCGTCGCGCGCTAGAGGACACTCAGCCCGTTTAGTCCGAGATTCTTTGTTCGCTTCCAACACTTTCAGCCTCCAGGGAAGGTTTTTTTTCTTTTAGTTTTTATACCCCGGACCCTCCACCCCATCCCTTACTCTGTCAGTTGCCAGGATTCAGAGGTGTAAAAGCATGCATCATTTTTCACCAGCTCTCCGTTTTGATATCGACAAAAGCTGCTGCTATGGAACAGCCTCTCCGCTTGTTCGCTGGCTTGAACTTCACTGATGTCCGACTGCTCTCTTTTCCTCGCCTGAACGCGACGCAGCAGGGATGGATTTGCAAGACAAATGCAGCTGTGTGTGAGAGAGAAAGTCAAGTGGCACAAAAAGGCCGTTTCAGTCAGCCGATGGGATGGAGAAAGTCAGCATTATGCGAACGTCAAATCAATCAAAAACAAAAGCCTGCATGCAGAAAATAATGAGTTTATAGTGCTGAAATGGCAGCTTATTTTTTGGTCGGATTGGAAAGACTGGAGGTAAAGTATTGGTAGTGGTGATAGTTAAAAAAAAAAAAAAAAAAAATCAGTTTCATCCACAGCTTGTCAAGTATCATTGCTCATTTCTTTCTGTATCAAAAGGGGAAGCAGTGGGGGTGAAAGTGTAGTACCGCCGATTTTTGAAAGCAGAAGCGGTGAAATAAAGCAACAACACTGTAAATACCCATAACTGAGAGTGTGGGGTAACTAATTGTTTTTAGTCTCTAAATGACTTGCAGAGTATTCAGGGAAAAATAGAAAATTATATGTAAATAGCTAGGTCACAGTTTGTTTGTTTTTTGTAAAAAAAAAAAAAAAAAAAAAACAATCCCCCAGTCTTGTGCTGTGCTGCGCTGTGACGTTCACGGAGTACAGAAACCAGACTCAAATCTCAAGGTGTACACTGATGTAATCAGAAGCTGTGGAAATATATACAATGTGTACCGACTGTAATCCAGTGTTTTATTGTCTCGTAATCAATTCCAAGAATCACTGACTCAAACTGCAAAGAGTAATGTGAAAGAAGTTTCTCCAGTTATAAAGGAAAATGAACTGCTGTGCTGTGCAAGTTAAAATGTAGAAATATTAAAGTAAAAGTCCACCAAGAATATGTTTCCGGAACTCTAAGCGATGTGAGGGAATAAAAAACTTTGTCATCATCAGTGGGTTTAAATGTTGTCATCAGACATTTTCTTTTTCGTTTGCCTGCAGTTGAACCCAGCTATGATGTAAGTCAGATCTTCCAGTGGCTGGTGGCCAGTGCCGACTGGGACAGCTTCCAGCCTCAGAGGACTGCGATTAACCCAGGAGCGGTCAAACTCGGCAGGACGCCCTCCACAACCAGCCACAGCTATTTATCCACTTTCCAATGAAACCAATTACTTTTACAGCAAGCCCCAGCGCCAACATTATATGTGTTGTTCTTGCAGACCAAAAGAGTATGGCTTTGAAAAGAGAGCCAGGCATGAAGTAGGAAACCCTCCTGAGCTGCTCCAGCAGGCTGTAAAATATACCTAAAGTCAGTATCCATGGAGACTAGCTGGTGTGTGAGAGCAGCCTGAAGGATACACGTGGATATTATTACTATTGCTATTTACTGTTCTTTGTCTTTTACTTGTTATTGTAGAGTGTTAGTTTTTACACAGTTTCCTCTGGGATTAATACATGATTCCGATTCTGAGTAATAGTGTTGGAGTTGCTACAAATTTCCTTCATGTAGCTACCAGAAGAAATGTTTTTAATGTAAATCTGCTTACACCTTGCTTATATTTATTTATATGTTTTACAATGTGCTTATTGCAGGACATCACAGCTTTTAACAAATTCTGATATTTTAGCTTCTTTTTTGAAAATTAAATTTCAACAGTTGTAAAAGTCACAGCATGTTAACTTCATAGAACTTTTTCAGTCATTTTCATCTTCTTTTCACTATGAAAATGACCTTGCAGAAACAGAGGGAAATGCAAGCGCAAGGGCTTTTCTACAAAAATTGTATAAGAAAAATCTAGAAAACATCCAGTTATTGTTTGACACATTAAGGACGCATTACTTCTTCCATTAACATTGAGCTGTGTAAGTGTAAATGTTCATTTTACTACTGCTACTCAAGCAAGTTTCAGTCTGATTTTCACAGATGCAAGATCTCGAGCCAATTAACTTTAATTTATAATTATTATAATTTAATATTAATAAAAATATGATTTTATCATTTTATAATTTTTATTTGTTATGTTAAAATTTCTTCTCTGTTTTCAGAGTCAAGTGATTATATGACTCACAAATGCACAGAAAATACTGCAACCAACACTGCAAAGTGCTGACAAACACAGTAAACCAAATAGCTTATATAATACAAACCAACCACAATGGTTGCCCAGGGTAACATGTTCACATTGCTTTTGGCAACTGACTTGCTCTGAAAAATACCCAAAGATGTTGAGTGCACTGCAGTCTTACAAATGTTAACTTCTGAGAATCTGTGACTAAAGATCATTTCTGCTTTGTTTGGTGCTGATTAGCATTTTCCTTTACTGCTGAACGAAAATCTAATGAAGCTCCATTTAAGGCTTTTGGAGGGCTTTTCTTGACATTAGAATCCACAGGCTAACAGTAAAATGAGGGGGCATATTTTTTGAATTATGTTGACAAGGTTGTTTTTTTTCTGCATCTGTCCAATAAATGTCATGTTAAAGTGTTGTTATTAGGTTACTAGTCGTAAGTAAGGAAAGGACGAGGACAGCAGACTCAGTTAATAAAGCAGTCATATCACTGATCGCTGGCTGGGCTAATTGACAGACACATGAAGAGAAAACTACTAATTGATTATAGGCTTGTCCTATTCTAGCGCAGGAGGTGACTGATGGAAAATGTGAATTGGCCTGAGAGATGCTTTATGCCTATGTCTACATTTGGATTTCTGTTTCGATGAAAAACTTTCTGCACAGTGCTTTCTGCTTGAAATTTCTACGTTCTTTAAGGTGCAATAAAAAAAGTGGTGGTTTTTATAGTTATTTGTGTGTCTTGACAGTTGTGCTGTCACTTAGCAGAGGGTCTCCAGGCTTTCTAATACAGTCCCACTGAGCTTATATCCAAAAGAAGTATTTACTTTTAACCAAGTGAAGCCTGAACCATGAAATGTTTTTTTGAAACTGGGATGTTTACTGAGCCTTCTGACCAATAAAAAATAAATAAATAAATGAAATATCAGTTTACATATATGAGCATTGATTTGCATAAATTCTGCTACATCTGACTGTATACATCAGGCTTTTCAGGAAAAATTATACTAAGTAGGGGTCCCACAAACCCATGTATAAAACACGATACTCTTGGCTTTACAGGATCAGCTTTTCTATTCTAATCTGGTTTGAATGTAGAGAACAGTGTAACTGCACAGCATGGCCATCACTGCCTGTCTACCTCTGAGCTGAACCAGTGAGGACAATCCCTAAGAAAATGTTAAGGATTATGACATTTAAATTGTGTTTTTGTTTTCTTATAGTTTAAATTATTGTTAACACGCTCATCTTTGCTAGATAGTTCAGGCAGTATCCAATGTCACAGACATTAAACTGATGGCCAAGAAACATTACAGACATTAGCACAATTTTGCCTTTAGTAACATTTTGCTCACTGTGACGCAATGTTTTGGAAGGATGTTCAAACAATACTCATTCAATCACACAATTTTTTACCAGAAACGACCATGATTTACATTTCAGGAACGTCTCGCACATTTAACAAACTTTTCTGTAAACACTTTTTAATTCTTTTTTTCTATTAAATTATTGCAATTCATAAAGATTTCAGGTACATATTTGCTTTGTTTACACTGGACTGTTATCTCTCTTGAAGAATTTGGCATGCTATGACCCACAGAGCACTACACCCGAGCATATATGCAATGGTCTTAGTTACCATGAAACAATGTACCATGTAGAGTTGTATTTGCAGTTCTGGGGACCTTCACTACTTATTTAGAAATGAGAAATGTGTGTTTTACTAGGCTTGTTTCCAAATCTTTCAGTCAGTCAGCTAGTGCAGGGCTGTGAGCGAACATGGAATTTTCCTCTTGATGTCACTCCTTATCTTAAACCTCACGCTCCAAAAATCAGAGTTCATCCATTCCAAAATTCTTTGGTGTGCCAAAAAACGATGATACATGGCCTGCTAATGGAAAACATTCTTAAGCTAAAGGCAACTCATCATCACCACATCACCATCATCTTCTCTCAGCTTTACCAAGCAAAGCAAAGCAAATTGATTTCACCATCATCTAGAGTAACAAGCACTGTGCTGTTCAACAGACCCAAGGCTCCCACTGTGTCCTTAAACTATTCATTGAGCTTTCATTGACTTCCGGGTTGATTAACATTGTTTTTCCACTCCAGTTGAGCTGAAAACATCTATTGCAATGAATGAGTAAAAGTGCCTTCTGCTGTACTCGTAGCAAACAGCCAGTTCTTTGATGTCTGACTGAAAGAACTGGTCTAACTTCCCAACTTGTGCAACATAAAATATCTCTTCTTCACATAATTTGCATTCTTGTGTTTCTCCATTTTACTTCTTCGATGTCACATCATCTATTTTGGTGTATGTATCGCAAAGTTAATCTCTATAGATCCAATTAAAAATTCCACCACATTTGTGATTTTTGAAATGTAGGTCAAATTGTTTTTTGCTGTTCTAAGAAAACATTGTTAATATATAGAAAATGGCCTTGTTTTTGCAGCACAGAGCAGCTTCTAGTGACTGCCCTGTACATTTATTGTGCAGCATTATTCTTCATACAAAACTTTTTAGTGAATGCCCCATCAGTGCTCATCTTACAGCTCTAAGACCATGCTGTTCCATGTCACCACAATTCGTTTTACTTAAAAACAACAACAACAAAAAAAAAAACATTGGTTCAACCCCATCACAAGTGATTTTTTTGTTATCTATCAAAGCGAATGTTGGGTTCAACCCATGGGAGGGGCAACATGACATTTCCACGGAGGCGTCTAAACAGGTCAGCCTAGGAAACCATATAGTCCAAAGCAGTGGGAGGAGGACACTTTGAACCAACACCGTGTAACTGAATCTAAACCATTGGTTAAACCCTTTCAGCAGTGCAGGAACAGGGAGAGACTTAACAATGCAATACCATTCATGGGCTAACACAGCCCCAGTAGAATGACCAGGGAGGGGTTTTAATCAGGCAGAAAGGCTCTTAGTGAGCCGGCCAGTTCGTCAGTCAGTCAGTCAGTGAGTCAGACTACACAGGCTCTTGCTCCCAGATCTACACACCTACATTTATCCCTCTGTGTTTGTTTTGGATTGTGTGATACTTGAATCTGTCATTCTTTCAGAGAGCTCGAAGAATAAAAAAAATGTATAGGCGCTTCAGAGATGTGATAAAGTGAAAGGAGATGGAGAAAGGGGAACTGAGAGCCAGTCTGCCCTCAGCTTGACCTGCAGCTTTCAGGGGGCTTGAACACATCAGAAATCCTATTGTGGGTGGTGATTAATTGAGAGTGATAACTTACCATGAACAGAGATTGTTATGGGCTTTAATGCGGTAGGCCTGGCTTTTTAAACGCTGCTTTCACATAGCTTTGTAGTCCAGCATATGGGCCCAGACGTATTCACTGACAAAAGACGAATGGAAATTTATCACGCTTGTATGTCCTGCTAACAACGTGTTCTCTCTTTTTATTTAAATCCTGATTCTCTTTAAGCCTTACTTGCTTTTAAACTGAAAATCCTGATGGGAAAACACATTCATATGGCAGTGATAACATATATTGGTTTCAACTATGGTAAAATGTAGGATACTTTGTTCAAGATTTATTAATATGTTACAAAGTTTTCCTTTAACTGCTCTGCTAATAAAATGTCATACATGAAAAAAAAAACCCATCTCAGGTTTGAAGTGCGCTCAACCTGCTTCTGTAGTCAGATCAATAGTCAAAAAAAAAACCTACTGATTTTTGGTGTTTCCACTTCAGTTTGAGTTACTTGAGCTTGAACTAGATTATCAAAAACATTTTTCAATTCAATTTTATTTATATAGCACCAAACCACAACAATGGTCATCACAAGGTGCTTTATATTGTAAGGCGGAAGCCCTAAAACCTTATAAAGAAAACCCTAACAATCAAATGAGCCCTTTTGAGCAAGCAAAAAAAAAACCAAACTTTTTAACAGGAAGAAACCGCAGAAACTGGTAAAACCAGGCTCAAAGAGATAAGCTGAAGGCTTTTCAGGGAGTAATACATTTATAAATCCATGTTAGCTTGTCAGCACTACTCCGAGACAGGGTGTGTCTAATTTTTTGAGAAAATGCCCAAATGGAATATATGAGAACTTCTTATATATGCTCAGTCGAGCATGAACATTGTCACAAATTATTTTTTGTGACTAAGAATTTGATTTTTATAGTCTTTTATAGTATTGTGAAATTCAACTAGAAACCATTGAGAAGTTGTCACTAGTTATCTTTAGCAATGTTAAGTTTTTATTACTGTGTGCTCAAATATCCGACTTTACGTGACAGTTTTCAAATTTTTTTATACATTTCCTCCCCAGCACTAGCTTTTTTAATTAATGTATATGTCCCAAGTTACAGATCCTGAATAACTGTGATGTTAACAAAGGCTCGAGCTTTTAATTTTAGTAAATAGGTTTTGAGACATTCATATACAAACATTGCTACAGATTTTATTGTGTGGGGAAAAAATGTCCTGAAAGTGAGTGGACAGATCATTTTTCAGAAAACTATTATATTTGAAAAGTCTTTGCTATATCAAGCTAAAATTTCACAGCAATCACAACAAGGTGGTCAAGAGGAAGAAGGCCTGTGAACGACCTTTACCTCTTTTAAGTGTTACTGTGTTAACCTTACCATTTTCAGCACTTGGCATGTTTTTATTCATTTTACATTGTAATTGTTTGCCACATGTAAATCAAAACTTTTAAACATAATTTAGTGATGCTGGCAATTGAGTGGTTTGAACAACTTGTTCAAAGATGCATTTCTTAAGCAGTCTGAGTCTTTCATTTTACAATTTGGCATAAAAGGCACTTTTTCTGCTGTGCCCCTCTGTCCAAACTGATGATTACATGCAAAAATAGAAATCAATTTTGGCTTAAACAAGATTGTCATAAGTTAAAAAAAGCCTCAAAATAAAGTTGTAATCATTCAGCAGTGAAGTGCTGTGTCTTAGCTGTTTCACTGGAGTACCACCACTGTAGATTTGATTACATTTAATTTAATTTGATTTATATAGCGCCTATTCACAACACCTGTTGCCTCAAGGTGCTTTATTATTGTAAGTTAAAGACCTTACAATAATAGAGAGGAACCCTAACAATACAAAAAAAACTAAACACCTATGGCGACAGTGGGAAGGAAAAACTCCCTTTTAACAGGAAGAAACCTCCTGCAGAACCAGGCTCAGGGAGGGGCGGGGCCATCTGCTGTGACTGGTTGGGAATGAGGGGAAAAGAAGACAGAAGAGAGACAGGACAGAAAACACAATGGAAAAAAAGCCAGAGTTTAATAACTGATTGACTGATTAATTAAATACAGTATGCGGTGTATAAATGCTCTTGGAATGAAAAATGGAAAGCCCCCCGAGCAGTTTAGGCTTATTGCAGTGTAACTAAGGAATTGTCACTCGTGCTGCTGGGTCAACTCGTAGATTTTCAGGGAGTGTTTGGAGCAACCTGATAATAATGAATTACAACAGTCGAGCCTAGAAGAAATAAATGTTTGAACTAGTTTTTGATCATCACTCTGAGACAGCAAATAACGTTGCTCAAAGTCCTGCTGGAGGCCAAGGTGATGCCAACTAAAGTACACATGTTATTAGATACAATTTTTTACAAGTTTTGATTACAACAACATCAGCTTTACCTGAATTTAGAAGTAGGAAATTAGAGGACATCCAGGCCTATATGTCTTTTCCACATGCCTGTACTTGTACTACAGTGATATCAGCTGTGGCTCAGACCAAAGTCCTGTCAGGGATTAAACAGACTGAATGATAGAAGGACAGGAAGACAAGCAGCAGCAGAGTAAAGTGGACCTTTTTTTTGGAAACATACATACAATGTTTGAATGTTTATTCTTGGCTTTTCAGCAGTGTCAGGACCTCGGGGTCTTGTCTGCTGGCTCTTATCTATTCCAGCTCAATTACTGATGTGTCAGCAGTGATCTATGAGCTGAGAAGGGAGGGGGAAGGAAAGATTGAGACCTGGCTGGAGGTGGCCTAGGACCACATGGTTGGGTCATTGTGGGTGTGTGTGACTCCCTGCGTATATGGACTGGGGTAATGAGAGGTGACCTAAAACTGGTGGTAGAGGTGGTGTGTATGTGGAGGGGGTGGGTGAAGTTGTGGGCAGCAAGCCCAGTGGGTCACATCCTTTAGGTCATTAAAAGCTGGAGGCCAGTTGCTTTCTCAATGGTGATTGCCCTCTAGCATGCTCCTCTTGACTTCGACTTGACTGCAGCCCTGGGTACAAAGTAGAGCAAACATGCAGAGTCACAGAGCTTTGTTCACAGGCAGAACCAATACAGTGATAGATGGCTTGCTATATGTTGAGCTAGTGGCAGTTTATTTTTTCAGTGTCTGTGGTTGCGCCTAAATCAAGGGTTAGTGCAAAACATTTTCATACTTACACTAAAAACACAGAAAATAAGAGGTAGCAAGTGAAGGTAGAGGCAAGGATGGAAACTAAAGGAGGAAGAATGTTGGACAGAGTTCAGGGAGTCAAGTCAAGTCATCTTTATTTATATAGCACATTTAAAAGACATCAAGTGTTGGCCAAAGTGCTGAACAGAAGGATAATATAATAAAAAGAATTAAAATAGATAAGATGAAAACATTATAGAAAAAATTATAGAAAACATTGTAAGGCATCCATATATGTTTGTAAAAAATATGTGTGCATGCAAATATACACATACATATACAAAAATGTACACATTCACACATACGTGAACATAAAATACATGTATACGTATACACATGCAAACATCATCCAATGAGATAAAAGACCAGAATAGCTAAAACAGAATAAAAGAGGTGTCAGAGAGATCCGAAGCCTTGGAAAACAGGTGGGTCTTCAGATTCGATTTGAAGAGTTCCAAGGATGAAGAGGATTTTATAAAAGGGGGAAGACTGTTCCAGAGTCTCGGGGTGGCAATGGAGAAAGCCCTGTCACCTCTAGATTTGAACTGGGAGCATGGAACTAATAAAAGCATCTGACTGGAGAAGTGCAGAGTTCGAATGGGTAAGTGCAGGCTAAGGAGATCTGAAATGTAACCTGGAGCCAAACCATGGAGAGCTTTAAAAACAAATAATAAAACCTTAAAATCAATTCTATATTTAACTGGCAGCCAATGTAGAGATGCGAGTATCGGAGTAATACTCTCTCTCTTTCTGGTACCCGTCAGGAGCCTTGCGGCTGCATTTTGAAGAAGTTGCACGTGGGACAGGCTTGAGTGACAGATGCCTAAATAGAGAGTTACAGTAGTCAAAACGTGATGATATGAAAGCATGGATAACAGTTTCCAGGTCTTTAGATGACAGGATATTTTTGAGTTTAGAAATGCTCCTGAGTTGGAAAAAACTGCCACGAACCACTGAATTTATTTGCTTGTCCAGCTTGAGGGTAGAATCAAAAATGAAACCAAAATGTTTTACATGGGGATGTACATTAGCTGATAATGGGCCCAAGTCGTTTCTTATAAGACTAACAGAGTCCTGCTTACCGAAAATTATAATGTCTGTTTTGTCGTGATTTAGTTTGAGAAAGAGACATCCAGCAATGTATGTCGCTAAGACAATCTGAGACTTTCTGCAGTGTACTATCAGCACGTGGTTTTAGAGAGAGGTAGAACTGTGTATCATCTGCATAAGAGTGATAGGAAATCTGGTGTTTCTTAAAAATGGAGCCTAATGGGAGCATGTATAAGGAGAATAAGATAGGACCCAGAATAGAGCCCTGAGGTATTCCACAAGTGAGCGTAGCTGAGGAAGAGTGTTTGTTACCCAGCATCACAGAATATGATCTGCTCTCCAGGTAAGAGACAAACCATTTTAGAGCAGAGCCTTGAATGCCAACACGTGTTTAGACGCTTTAATAGGATTGTGTGAACAACTTCAGTAGAGCAGACTCTGTGCTGTAGAATGAGAGAGATGAGATGAGATAGCCTTTATTTGTCAGTTGCAGTTCTTTTGCCCACAACCGAGGAAGGATCTGAAACCAGACTGATATTTATCCAGAATGCTATGTGTGTCTAAGAATGAGGATAATTGGTGGAGGACAACTTTCTCGAGAACCGTAGACAAAAATGGCAGCTTAGAGATTGGTCTAAAATTGCCAAGAACTGACGGGTCCAAACCAGGTTTTTTTAGAAGTGGCTGTCTTCACCACATCTCTGAGAAATGGCGTAGGTAACATATCCAAGGGGCATCTAGCTGGTTTCATGTGCATTATTATATCAGTAAGATAGGATAATGAAACTGGTTTAAATTTGGAGAAAAAAGAATGAACATGCAGGTGGTTCAGAAGGGTCTTTGGATGGGAGTGGGATATGTGCTCTGATATTATCAATTTTTTCAGTAAAGAACTTTTGAAAATCCTCAGACGTGTGTGAGGCAGTCTCAGATATGGCTGAAGTGGTGGGATGCAGGACAGAGTTGATTGTGTTGAATAGAACTTTAGGATTACCAGAATTCTTAGTAATGATCTTAGAGAAATAATTTGCTCTTTCTACCTTGATGGTGCGCTGATAGTTAGTTAAACAATCTCTAAACACTTGGTAAGAAATGTGGAGCTTATCTTTCTTCCATTTCCGTTCTGCATTCCTGTCTGACGGCACGAGTGACCTTATTTAGCCAAGGCTGAGTTTTAAATTTTTGCCGTCTACATTTTAGAGGAGCAATTGAGTCCATTATGTTGGTACAAGCACAATTAAAACATGCAAGTAACTCATCAGGATTATTGCTATGAGGAGATTATTGCTAAAGGAGATGCAGCGAGGAGAAATTTCAGTTTCAAAGGTAGGGCTAAAGGAGATGCAGCAGTCCACGAGGCGGTGCTGAGGAGATTGGGGAGTCAGTTCTCCAGAGGCCAGGTGTGATCAGGTGTGTTGACCCAGGGTGAGATCTAAAAAGAGAGGGAGCCCCTGGGACTTTGACCCCTGGTTTAGAGGCTGAGTGGGAAATGAGAATATTAAACAAAATGAAATTATGATCAGGGAGGAGTTGAGACAGGCTGAAGATGGTCGGGAAGGATTAGCAGATGACTGGGAAAGTACAGCTGAAGTAGGGAGTGGAACTGACAAAAAGGTGTTTGGTGTGTTGTCTAGACCAGGGGTGTCAAACTTGTGGCCCGTGATACAGTTATATCCAGCTGTGAGATAATTTCACATTTCAATTATTAATGGAGCCAATTTTTCAGCCCTGCTGAGAATCTATGGAGGGATGGGCACACCAAGCGGCCAATCACACGATAAAGACGGACTGGAATTATTCCATTATGTGAAAGAAGGAAGGGGGGGATGCTCAAAAGACAGCAAGTAGGGCCAGGTACACAGAGAGATGAGCAAGCCCAATTTAAATGCAAGCCTTCTGGGAAAAAGTGAAAAAATGATTGAAGAAGTAAAACGATATTACAGACTGCAAAGCTGAGTGCAGAATTCATAAAATTAGGAGATGACTAAAGTGATACCCGTTTTTATTTTCAGCCATTTTCCACCGTGGAGGACAAAAGGTTTCAAACTTGTTCAGGGTATAAACCTCGTGTTTATTCTCCCCAGTAGTGGTAAATGCATAAAAACAATGCTTTTATGAAAACACTGAATAAAGAATTTTTTTTTTGAAAAAGGCTAAGTTGTACATCAGTATTGAATATTACATAAAATAAAGTATATATAATGACAGAGATGCAGAAATGTCTGCATGTACCAGAGAACCACGGCTCAGTGTCTGAGTGTCTAAATGAGTCTCACAGGCCTGAATGTGTGTTTGAAGCCATTTATAATTGTTAACTTGTTTGATCAGCTGCTCACCGCAAATAAGCACAAGCAGAAACTTTAGACTTTTAACTGTATTTTCACAAGTTTTACAGCTTTTCCTACTGATTAAAACCTCCCCTACGGCCATTCATAAGCCATAAACAATGAAATGGCAGAAAAGTTTCTGTTTTTCAGTTTCTACTACAGAAATCATGTATAAAAACTGTTAAAATTTAACTTCTTTACACTGACAGAAAGAGGAATTAAGATCACAGTGGGCTGTATGTGGCCTGTAATGTAAAATAAGTTTGACACCCCTACTCTAGACAGAGGAAGGATGACAAGGAGATTTGGTGGTGGAACGAGGAAGTAGAGAATATTCCAGTGATGACACTGGCAGAGAAAATGTGGGATCGCTGAATAAAGGAGACAGGAATACTGGAAGGCTAGGTGTATGAAAATGAGTGAGCAAACGAAAAGGCTTATAGTGAGTTGTAGGTAAGGCTGGACACTAAGCAAGGAGAAACTGACTTTTATTGACTTGTATATGAGTAGGCAGAGAAAATGAGCTGGAAAAGATGCGCCGCAGATCTGCTGAGAAGATGGAAGGTGTACTTTAAGGACCGGATGAATGTAGAACATTAGAGTGCTGCCAGGCAGGAGGAGAAGAGGAAGACCTTAGAGAAGATTAATGGATGAAGTGAAGGAGGACATGCTGAGGGTTGGTGTGAGGTGGAGGCACAAGATGCGCTGTGGCAACCCCTAACGGGAGCAGCGGGGAAAAAGAGAAAAGCCTTTTGAAAAGCATGTTTTTTCAGACATTGATATCTGAGAAATACTTCAACATGAATATCCCCAAAGCAGTTCAATTTGATTCAATTTTATTTAAATAGCACCAAATGACAACAACACTAGCCTCAAGGTACCTTTTATTGTAAGTTAACACACTACAATCACTGGATCAGGATCTGTAATGTGGGACAGATGATCAAAAACATTTTTCACAAATGAGTATTGGTTCAATAAATACATCAAAAAAATCAACCTGTCATCTAAAGTTGAGTACAGACTTTATGGGGTGGCTTATCTGCTAATGGGAAGGTTGGTGGTCCGCTCAAGTCTGCATGCCAAATATCCCTGGGCAAGATACTAACCCAAAGTTGCAATGAAATGTGAGTAAATGTTAGATGGAAAGCACTAATGCTTGTGTGAATAAGGCAAATTGTGTAAAGGGCTTTGAGTACTCGGGGAGAGAAGAAAAGCGTTGTATAAGAACCAGTCCATTAACCATTTACTAATGATTAATAATGCAAGAGGCAATCAGTGACAATGCCTAAATGATATACACTTGTGTTTCACAATAACATATAAGATAACTTTTTGCCCAAAAAAATGTGTCAAGTTGTAAAAATTTTATCAAATTTTTTTTTTATCCCCCCAAATTTTTAAAGCAACCATTATGTATGTCCAAAATTTAAACCACAGCATTTTCAAGTGAATCAGAGGTGGTTGCACACAAAAGGGTTGAAAATGTAGATGATTTGAGATGGAGTAAACCTATATATGCTATGTCGTAATGAATTGCTCCACAACACTGCACAGGAAAAATGATTCCCCCAGGCTTCCTCTGGGGCTGTCTCTTCACACAGGATCCTCTTGTTGACATTTTTAAGAGTCTTGATAACAGATAATAATCTAATCTGCTCCAATTAATCAGGCTTCTGTGCATTGGATAGCTAGGTTTAAGGTGTTAACTTCCATATTGACCAGGGGGGGCTTAAACATTTATCTGCCTGAGTCATGTAAGCTAACTCATTAAGCCCACAAACCAATTATCGCTAAGTCAATATCAGGTGTGCAGATTATTGCAGTTAACTAAGTTAACAAGTCAGTGTGAGTATCAGGAGGATATACTGTGATGAACTTTGCTTGTTTCTCAGTTCACAAGCCCAAGAAAAGCAGAAACAAACAGAAATGAAATACACTGCTCAAAAATTATAGCAAAATGTTTAAAATTCTGGGATAGTGATCTGGTCATGAGGACTGGAGTTTGACACCCCTGGGCTAGGGCCACCGTCACTAATTGTAGCATAAGGTGATACTTGGACCCTACAGAGGTTGCACAGATAGTTCAACTCCCCGGGGATGTCACAGTAATACATGCCATTGTCACAAGGTTTGATGTGTCTCGAGAACATGGAAGAGATTCCAGGAGAAAACCAGTAATACCAGGAGAGCCAGACAAGGCCGTAGAAAGTCCTCATTTTTGCAAAGGAGGAACAGGATCAGCACTGCCAGAGCAACAGAATGACCTCCAGGAGGCCACTGGTGTGACTGTCTCTTGATGCATTCTCAATAATCCAGGTAAGGAAATCCCAAAAAGTTGATTCTGTTCATCTGGATGCAACGTTTTCAGTGGGAGAAACATTTAGCCGCTCATCTGCATGACTATTTCAGTCTCAGCAGAGTGCAGGTTTCCCCAACTGTATAAACATACTTTATCTGCCAGGAGCTGGTGTTTTGCCCCTCTGGTATTTCTGTCAGTTTCTTTCTGGGCCCTGCTCATGTATGGTGTCATGTCCCTGTTCATCTGAGCTGCTACACTGATATAGATATAGAGATATGACACTAAATATTTTAATAATAATAACCTTTTTACAACAGTCTAATCAAACCTCCAACTCAGAAAATAACAGCAACTATATCAAATATGACACAACAAACATAGCAGCAATGACGCATCCAATGTGCTATGCTTAGTGTTAAAAACTGTCTGTGGCCAGAGCAGTCTAAAGTCTGAGCTCACAGTAATTGTATGAACATTCCTTTAAAAATAAAATACAACAACTTTGGAATATTTCACACCAGTATACAGGAAATAAGGAACTGTTTAATGTTGCGGTTGGAGAACCTTACACTGGGACCAGAGTGGAAAGTGTCCACAAAAAGAGAACATGATTTCAGTGTTTCTCCTTCTGAATGACTGCAGAGAAATCCAGCTAAGGGCAGAAGAAATAATCTCAATGCAAACATGTTTTGTGTGGCTGCATGCAGTTAGTGTTAATGCATTTTTCTGTGTGGCCAAGAAGACAAATGAAAGCTTAAGTGAATCAGTGTGGTGCCGGTAGTATGAATATTCATTGGCTGAGTGAAAAGCTGGATGAGATGAGTAGGGCTTAATGGAACCTGCACCTGGCAAACCTTAATCTGTTTATATCAAAATGTCCTGCAGTGAAAAGAAAGTGAAAGAAACCTGTTTAAATAGACGTGTGGACATCCCAGCTGTCACAGGGCGAGAGGCAGGGTACACCCTGGACAGGTCGCCAGTCTGTCGCAGGGCTAACACACAGGGACAGACAACCATTCACGCTCACATTCACTCCCTCATTCACACCTATGGGCAATTTGGATTTTTCCATTAACCTATCCCCACAAAGTGCATGTTTTTGGACTGTGGGAGGAAGCCGGAGTACCCGGGGAGAACCCACGCAAACACGGGGAGAACATGCAAACTCCACACAGAAAGACCCTGCTGAACTCATGACCTTCTTGCTGTGCGGCAACAGTGCTAACCACCGTATATATGTATATACATACACGTACACATGCACATATGCACACATACATATACAAGGGTGTATAAACCAACCGTAAATAACCAATCTAAATCTTATATACATAAAATACAGGATGACAGAAGTGAATAAATACCACAGAATGTACATAAGGTGCAGTTGCAGTCTGGCAGTGGGAAGCAGTGTGATAGTTCAACTGTTTAGGAGGGAGATGGCGAGGGGCAAGAAACTGTTCCTGTGTCGGGTGGTCCTGGTCTGCAGGCTTCTGTACCGTCTGCCAGAGGGCAGCAGATCAAAAAGTCTGTGTCCAGGGTGTGAGGGGTCTGTGATGGTTTTCCCCACCTGTTTCCTGGTTCTTGAGAGGTACAGGTCCTGGATGGAGGGCAGGGGGGCGCCGATGATCCTTTCTGCTGCCCGTACAGTCCGCTGCAGTCTGCTCCTATCCTGTTTAGTGGCTGCACCATACCAGACTGTGATGGAGGAGCACAGGACAGACTCAATGACTGCAGTGTAGAACTGGATCAGCAGCTCCTCTGGAATACTGTACTTCCCCAGTTGTCTCAGGAAGTACCTCTTTTTGAGGATGGAGGAGATGTTGGTCTCCCACTTCAGGTCCTGGGAGATGGTGGTACCCAGGAACTTGAAGATCTCCACAGTCGATACTGGGCTGCCTGATATGGTAAGGGGGGGCAGAGTTGAGGGATGTCTCCTGAAGTCCACTGTCATCTCTACAGTCTTAAGCGTGTTCAGCTCCAGATTGTGCTGACTGCACCAGAGTACCAGCCGCTCAACTTCCTGCCGGTATGCAGACTCATCACCATCCTGAATGAGGCCAATGATGGTGATGTCATCTGCAAACTTTTAATAGCCGAGTTCTTGGAGGTGCAGTCATTGGTGTAGAGGGAGAACAATAGTGGTGAGAGGACACATCCTTGAGGGGTACCAATACTGAGGGACCGAGTTTCAGAGGTGACCTTCCCCTGCCTCACTTGCTGCTTCCTGTCTGTCAAGAAGCTGGTGATCCACTGACAGGTAGCTGGTGACACGCTGAGCTGGGAGAGTTTGGAGGAGAAAAGTTCACGCACGATGGTGTTAAAAGCCGAACTAAGTAAGTAAGTCCACAAACAGGACCCTGGTACAAGTTCCCGGGTGGTCAAGATGTTGCAGGATGTAGTGCAGTCCCATGTTCACTGCATCATCCATTGACCTGTTTGCCCGTTTATTAATTATTGGTCATGATTAAGCTTACCCAACACTATCCTTCAGTGTGGCTTGTGACACCTTCATTCCACATAGTCCATTCTCTATCCAATATGAGGCGGCTACATTAGGATACGACCACCGGGGGTGTGGGTGTCCACGCTGTCAGTCTCAATACTGTCTAGTCCAATCATCGCCTCTGTATAGCCCCCCCCCCCCTGTTTAAATCTGTGCTCTTTATCATTCTCCCTTTCAGACTCCCACAGACAGACACCTCAGTCCAAGCTCCATCTAAGCCTTGGTCTTCATCTTCACCACCACCACTGTCTAGACTTCTGGAGGGGCCAAACCTAAATCCTATCAATAATGGTATTCCGTTCTGCCACAATGGGTCATCGAGGTCTAATTGCCAAATAAATAAATTTCTGTCTCGGATAAATCATGTTCAAATTCTTCCAAATGATCTTATTGAGCTGATGGCAGCAGTTTCTAACAAGATGGAAGCATTTGATGCACGCACCGCTAAAAGCAGCCATAAGTGACTGAGACCAGGGGACAGCTTTGTATAAACAGCCTAAAAACAAAAACTCCTTACTTTGCTGCAGCTAGTGCACTGATTATAATGACAACCCACTGGAGTGGAAACATCTCACAAGTCAATTTGTAGAAATGTGCCTATGTGCAGATTGACAAATAGGCAGGACGCAGCTTTGCCCTTGTCTGATTCTGTCAACACTGATATTGGCCTGTACCTCATAAGAGAATTTTCCAAAACTTTTTGTGGGGAAAAACCCTCCAAATGGCATGTCTTCATGGACATTTACCTTTTTCAGTTTGAGTGGTTCCAAACTCTTGTTACCCTTGAAGTGTAAATTTATTCATCATAACCTTTAAGTATTTAGTCATTCAAAAGTCAAACAGTGCAAACGTGATTTTGAATAAAGCCTAATGATCCCTGATTATTTAACTTAAATGAATACATCACATCTGACCATGTAAAGACGTCATTCACAACATGTTCAGTCTACGTCCTGATTAAGGAGGCGTTACCCTGTATGTTCTTTAAATCTATTGTGTTTTCTGCCCTTCTTAGCCTCCACCCACAGAATAGCAGCATTTGTGTTTTTTAATGCTTGCTGTGCTTTTAGCTACAGCTTCTACAAAGAGCCTAGGTTGACCTGGCTAGTGCTGTCCTTTCTGATGCCCCATGGGCCTGTATTATCAATGGGCTTGCTGCCCTTTCTTCTGAACCTTCAGCCAGTATTGTGAATGGGGTGTGGTGGCTGATTTAAAGCTTGTGGTCAGAAGAGTAGATGAAGGTCAGGGCAGCAGAGGTCAACCCCGGAACAGCCGATTTACTCAGCTTTCAATATGCCAGCAGTCACATCGATGGAGGTGTAATGACCAGTAGGACTGAAGCTATCCACCAGCGTAGCTGGTGCACTGTCACACAGGCACAGAGGGTTATTATTATTTTGCATACTGAAGAGTGAAGGCACCCATTACATTACAGATTGCTTGTGACTCACGAGTCTGTTTGTGTGGTATCGTGGAAAACGGAGTCCCTGAGAAACTTCTTGCAGCTGGATCTAGCAGATAGGCAACTTTGGTAATGGTTTATGTGTTTATATGTGCTTCACAGGTGTGTAGCTGACAGACAGCTGTGGTCTGAGAAGTCGCTGGTGGTAGAGTGAATGTGATTGTATGACAAATCAATAGTTTTGATTTTGACTGTTAAAAGACAAATACTCAAGGACAAAGGTGGAGTATTCTATATAATCCAATGATTTCACTGTGAAACAGATAAATATCTACAACCAAGGCCCGTATATGGACGTGAAGAAATGTAATGCAATTTGGCCCTTCAAGGTACTTCTGTTAGGGAGGATTTATTTTTTTGTTGAGTGCAATGTTAAAATAACTTCTTTAAAAAGCCAAAAATTATTTAATATGAAGGCAATATAAGAAGAGAGCGCAAATATGTTGAGGGATTGGCTGTGTTAGTTCAGTGAGAGAGTCAAAAACTAATGTGTACACTTATGTCTGCACTTTGATTTTGTTAAATACAAACAAAAGTGTCCGTCCGTCCATTCATTTTTGGAATCGGGTTTATAAAACTATTTGCATTATTAGATGAGGTAATGAATGCTGACTCAGGACCACAGCTCCTCAGAGCTTGTTGTACTTTTATTTGCTTTATATACTAGAACATACTGCTTTCATTGCACAGTACAGTTTTTGTCTGCCCTTAATTATCTTTCTATAATGCAGTGTTACTGATGGTTAAGTTGAGGGGACATAATCTTTGAATAACTATAGTTCTAGATTTGTTTTGATACCACCCTGAGCACGATCTCGTCTGATCTCAGACACTAAGCAGGACTGGGCCTAGTTAGTACTTGGATGACAGGTCCCCTCGGATTATAGCAGAAAAGAACCAGTCCATTCACCATTTATGAACTGTAGCACTGTTAGCAGAATGAGAATCTTATGGAGGGCCACTGTACAAAGACTGTAACAAGTGAGAGATGGATTTTACATCCTGTGGTTTTTACACAGCAAAAATATGGAAAGACAAAAAGAGTTATTTCAAGAACAATGTTAAAAAAGAACAAAATGATAAACTGTCTAAGCATGCTATTGACTAATCGAACATCCACTCATCAATGAGTAATGTTCCAGTAAAGAGTATGGGACGGATTCCCATAATCTTCCTCTTACGTTTTCAATTATACTGAAAGCATGTGTTTAAAAGGCTTTGGCTGCCACTGGGGTCTTAACTGTGTGTGACTCCATTTGTATATACTTGTGCATCCACGGAAGTGTGATCGTGGTATGTGTTTCTTAGTGAGTGAATGAATAGCAGCTTTGACTGTCACATTAGCCACGGTCAGGAGTGTTAGTGGGCGTTTTTCTGTTGCTAAGTATTTGGTGTGGCTGAGAGAAGCTTATCAGAGTGAATGTCTCAGTTTGAGAGGCCAAAAAAGAGAAGTTGAAGTAAAGGAAAAATGAAGTGACAGACCTTCTCTGTCCCTGATGTGCTTAAAGAGGCAGTGCATGTGTAGGTGTTTGTCAATGACAATAGAACAGTATCATCTGCCCATTCAGTTACAAACCCACTGCTTAGCCCATGAAACACCATAAGGGGGCATTTCTGATCTTGTAAAGGCAAGTTACTTATTTTCTGTAATGAAGAAGTGTGCAGAGCACCAAACATAAGCAGAAAAATTGGACTGCCTGCCCTCCCTTGGAAAAAAGTGGTGGTGGGGGTGTGGGGGACAGGAAGTTCAAGCATGAAACAAACACTGAGAACACACTGACACTCGCACTCATCTGAGCACTCGCAGCATTTTTTTTTACTAATCCTATTTATGCAATTACTCACACATTCATACAAGTGTTCTTTTTTTCTGTGCCTAAGCACTTCAACTGATGCAACTTAGGATTCAACAACCTTTCAATGGTAACTGACCAGTCTCCTACAATATCCTGGATGTCTTTGCCTACACAGCATCTGTGCTATGAATAGCTGTGGATTAGTCATGGAACTAGGACAAGATCTTCAAGTGGAGGCTGTTCATGGAGAAAAATGCTAATGGCACACCAACTGCTACAGAGGCAGAGCCTTCACTATACCCTAGCTGCTGACTCTATAGTGAAGCATCTACAGCACTGTAGTGAAATTCAAGTGGAAAGCAGTGACTCAGGCATCGCCATTAATAAAAGAAAGAGAATCACTGTTCAATATCTATACTGATCCATAGACTGTTAAAATTCATGTAAGTAATAATTTAAAAAAACAGATCCTGATCTAGATGTTACAGTTGTGTCAAACTGTTTTAAAGGCATTTTCCCTGATACAAACCAGGATGTGCTCCAAAATCAGAGAAACTTGACTGATGAGAGTATGCAAGAATACCATGAAGGTGTTTGTGTTCAACAACTTAAAATCCTTCTCCTTACATGCAAGGTCTTGAATATTCAGGCCCCATCTTGTCTTAAAGATCTCATAATGTTACTCTAATAGAGCACACCGCTCTCAGACTGTCGGCTTAACTTGTTGTTTCAACATAAAACTTCTGTTAAATTATAAAGATTACTGGATTTCTCAGATCTTATATTTAAATTTGTACATTCAATTCAATTGATTTTCAGTTATTCTTACTTCAGATTTTATTTAAAAAATAAATAAATGAATAAAACAGATTCAATTATATCTGATTATTTCAAGCATAAAGTTTATTATAAGGAAGTGACAATTACCCATGGACCTCCAACATCAAAGATTTATTGCTCCATATTACTCTTGTGAGAAACATCAGTGACATTGCTTATTGGGTTCACAATCTATCACAATTTTGCATAATACTGCCTGTAAAATGATAAACGTGAACTTTGTATTGAGTGCAGTTTGAGTGAAGAACGATAAGGTGATCATTCTGAAGAAATGTCAGAATGATCACCTTCCCCAGTGAATGATCACCGGGCAAGAAGAAAGTTGCCTAGGACTTTGAAATTGATACCATAAGTACATCTACTAAAAATCTCAGATTACTTCAAATCTTAGTGATCTTGACCAGCTGTTGTAGTCTCAAATTGCAACAACAGTCTGTGAGCGGAGACAATGAGCAGCAGTGTATTTTGTAAGAAGCTGGGATAAATAATATGGGGCCTGGGCTTTTGCTAAAACAAGAATTTTTAAAGAAATTCTAAAATCTATTAGGAGCCAATGTAAAGAACATAAAATAGGAGTAATGTGAGCTCGCTTGCTAGATCATGTTAGTAGTCTGGCTGCTGCATTTTGTATAGCTTGGAGGCAAGAAAGTGATGATTCGTCCAAGCTGGTTGACAGGGCATTATAATAATTTAAATGTGATGACACACCTGCATAGGAAAATTTTTCCAGTTCAGCTAAGTAGACAATATGTCACAGTTTAGAAATGTTCCTTAAATGAAAGAAACAGGAATGAGACAAAGATTTTACATGTGAGTCAAAGCCTAGAGAAGAACAAGATATTACTCCAAGATTTCGAATGGTTGACATAGCAGAAGGACATATGCAGCTGAATGTCATCAGCATAGAAATGATAAGAAATGTCACTAAAAGATAGAATGATGCCAGCTAAAGGAAGCATGTAGAAGAAAATAATAATGGACCCAAAACTGAACCCTGTGGAACCCCGCAGGTTGGGGGTTGGGGGGGGGTTAGCCAAAGCAGCGGCTCAAGTGAGGGTAGTGTTCCAGGAAGTTATTACGTTTACGTTGGCCTGGAAACGCACTCTGTAAAAGTTTTCTGTGTTATTTTGGCATCAATCACGTTTCACATTTTCTCTGAGCTTTGAAACACTGACATTATATGACTGTGTGGCGTGAATGAGGCACGGCGAGTCCACATGTCGGATTTCAGAGCCATTTTATCTGACGTGGCAGCAGCTCACGAGCTACCAGCTGCACATACTTCACACCACAACAACAACACCACAAACCCTAATTCCCCTCATTTAAGTCGGCAGCCGTAATTGCGGATGCTGTGCAAGTGCGTCCACCTTCCCTGCACGGCACTGCAAACCACGCCCCACCACAGACTGTTTAGTGAAAATGACCCACTTTGCAGGGGACAACTCTGAATATCACTACAACTGGCTAAACAAAATAGACAATTAATCAACATTAAATGTCTCCTGAAAAAGAGCAGAGGAATTTGCTGTTTGCTCCTGCTCACTGTTTCCCAGCCTGTTAATGTAAAGTCCCTTCATTTTCAAGTAGTTGGAAATCTCTCAAAAGTGGGTTTACAATCTTCTTGTATCTAAATTGCTTAATATCTACACCACACAAAAGAGCAAGGTAAATGTTAGACAATGATAACCTGTATTTCACTGGTCGATTTGCTATCACCCAGTATATTGCAAACAATTTGTTTTTTCTTGAGGTTCTTGAAGGATTACAGACCTGAAAATCATCAATGTAGAGAGTTATTGAGATGGTTTGCTCCTCTCCAGACAGTGTTCTTGCTGAAATATGAGCCATCAAACGAGCTGTTGTACTGGCCAGATTTTGATCCTGTATTGTCTTTCTGTAAAACTTTGCAAGGATTGTTAAATAAAGGTGATGTTGTTGCCAGAGTTTTTAGAACTAGGGCATAAACCTTGTCTTTCTTGGTAAGTCTAAAATATATTCAATTGGGTCTATAAAACAAAATTTTCTCTGAAATAGGACAAGTGATTTTGTTCTGACTCAAGACACCCACTCTCTGAAATGGAGCAAAGTGGACTAAGGCTGCGCAAGGAATCAGTTATCAAAGGTTTAGTGTCATCATCAATTTTTGTGCAGCCTTAATATCCTTTTTACTGTATCTCTGTTAAGATCACCAATAAAAATGCCAATTTCATAAAAATCATTATTTCCTGGGTAGCTAAATGGGAAATATGCAAGACTGCTTGCATATTTAGAAGTAAAGAGGCAAGCTTTCCCTGAATGTTGGCAGTGGTATCATGGTGTTCCAATTCACTGTCATAAATATCTTAAAGTGGCACATGAACATCATTGTCAGTAACTTCTGACTACTGCAAATCCTACCTCACATTCTGCCAATTTCCCAGTTTCATTTTCTTTGACAATAAGTTCTGTCTTGAAATCTTTTAAAGAATGACGGTGAAAATGACTTATGTGATGTAAAACTGGAGTAAATGTGTGTTTAAAAGGACACAGTGTCAGGGTGCTGGCTCTTTTGACCCAGCATTTTGAGTTTATTGTGTTTTGTGACTCCTTGTATTATTGGTTTAAGTTAAACTTTTACAGTTTAGCCTTGAGTTTAGTTCTTTCTATGTTGGGCGATCGTGGCTCAAGAGCTGGGAGTTCGCCTTCTAATCAGAAGGTTGCCGGTTCGAGCCCTGGCTTGGACAGTCTCGGTCGTTGTGTCCTTGGGCAAGACACTTCACCTGTTGCCTACTGGTGGTGGCGCCAGTGTCCGGCAGCCTCGCCTCTGTCAGTGCTTCCCCAGGGTGGCTGTGGCTACAATGTAGCTTGCCATCACCAGTGTATGAATGGGTGGATGACTGGATATGTAAAGTGCTTTGGGGTCCTTAGGGACTAGTAAAGCGCTATATAAATACAGGCCATTTACCATTTACCATGTTGCATGATTCTCAAACCATGAAACCAGCAGACTCTCCTGGTTTCATGCTGGTCATGTCGTTCTTTCAGACATCTATTTCAGTGACTTTTTGGAGTTTAGCATCCGTGATTCCCAGCTGTGTGGACGGTGGCTCATCTGCTCCATGAAGGAGCAGAGGGAGTCCGTTTGGGCTCAGCTGGCCCAGATTGCAATGGTCAACCCAGGTTTTATGGACTGTTGACCTGGGGAGTCAAAAGATTTTCTGATGGGCATGCCCATAATCAGGCTTGCATTCACCACCACAGCAACAACTGCCCAGTGTGCAAGGTCAAGGTCAAGGTCAAATTTATTTATATAGCACATTTCAAACAGCCGATGCTGCACAAAGTGCTTAACAGTATAAAAATGGCATTAAAAAGCAACAATGTAATACAATAATAACAATAAAAAACAATAATAGGACAATAAAAGAATTAAAACAATAACTAAAACTAATTCAAATAAGACCAAAATGCTTGGATCATAGTGTGTTAAAAGCCAGGGCAGTGCAAGCTACCTCTGCACAGTCACGCTGTTCCTTAGCTGCTCCTTCCTCGCCCAGGATAAGAGTCGGCACCCTAAAACTCTCCCGAGCGTCAAACTCTCCAGCCACGCCGCCGCCATGCAGCCCTTCCGACTCCATGTCACCACAGCTGCGGAAGAATCTCTTGAGCTTCTCTATGTCCATGTCGCCGCAGCACCAAGTCAACGCTTCCTCGCCACACCTGGAACCCTCATCTTCAGCCTCTTTCTGAGGAGCCCATCGACATACCACCTTCGGCTCCAGCGGCACCACTTCCTCTTCCAGGAGTAAGTGGCGTACGCATCGCCTGTGCACCTCGCCGGAGTCTGGGACTCCCCCTGAGCAACAGCCGGAGATGAGTAACTGTTTTTCCATCTCCAACTCTCTCTTGAACGGAGGGAACTGAGACTGTTTTTGGATCACAAGCTGTTAAGGGCTACTTATACACACGTTCAGTGCTCCACCAAGTGCTGGTGGTTCCTTTTGCCGGTCCAATTTAAAGGAGCAGGGTTGGAATTGTGAGGTAAAAAGCAATAATTGCTAAAAGAATTTTTGTTGTTCTAAAACATTTTGCATTTAGGACGCCTTAGGCACGTGGACAGTTTTAATTGATTCAGGAGATGACGGACTATAAAACGATTTTCTTACAATTTGCAACATGTCTGGGTCCCCACAAGAGATGAGTAACTGTTTTCCAAAAACAAGTCAAAGTGGAGCTGTTATTTATCAACTATTTTAGGAAGAGGTATAATTCCCCACGCCTATTATTATAGCAAGAAGCTTTGTTGAAAAACATTTTTGTCTGGAGGATTGGACAGTTTAATTGATTCAGAGTGGGACTATAAAAACTCACAATTTGATCATACTGTCCACAATGATTGAAAACAAGTCAAAGTGGAGCCCAACCATGACTATTCCCAGTATTAAATGCTCACAAGTTAGGACCAACATAACCGTAATGAAAGAAAAGAATATGCATCAATTATTTGACCAAAGATAAAGGGAGAAAAATACTTATATTTATTAAAAGTTCTTTCTGAAACATAAGAGAACAAGACACGAGGGAAATAGGCAGGTAACATGAGCTGGTTAGAGGCAGTTCAGTTTACCTCATAAAACTAGTTTAATACTCATCTGTAGACCATATACTGTCTCACTCCGCAATGCACTCTAATAGCTCAGCACAGTGTTGATGGCAGCGCTACAAAACAGAAGCGATTAGATAATGGTAAACGGTGGACAAAAAGAATAGCAGTACTCCCAAAAAAGGTATTTTAGAACGCATTCAGTTATTAGATACAGTGCTGAAATGAATGTCCACCAAATTACAAAAGCGTGTGAACCTGAAAAAAAAATGTAAGAAAAAAAATGTAAGAACAGAAAGAAACAACATTAGTTAGCTTGTTAATAATTGTGCAACCTTAAGTGGAACCTGCTAGTTAGGATTGAAGAAAAAGACACCCTTAACATTAGGCTTCAAACTTTCCTTTTTGATAAAGCAGATAGTTAGAGTTGGATCAGGTGACCCTGAATCCTCCCTTAGTTACACTACAATTAGCCTGGGATGCTAGGGACTTCCCATGATGCACTGTTTCTTCATTGTTCACTTTTTTCCACTCACTATGTTTACACACCACTCTGCAATTAATCATTAGTTATTATTAATCTCTGGCTCTCTTCTACACTGTGTTCTTGTCCCTCCCCTGCCGGTCCCGGCAGATGGCTGCCCCTCAATGTGTCTGGTTCTGCGGGAGGTTTCTTCCAGGTAAAGGGGTGTTTTTCCTTCCCACTGTTGCTAAGTCCTTGCTCTTAGACTGTTATTTGATTGTACCACCAGCTATGCAGCAGTCTTGTTGAAGTGCAGCAACCATATGTTGCTAAGCTGAAACATGGGAATGTACCACTTTTCCCAAAAGCTTCCAGGAGAGTTTTCCTGCTGGTCAGGGGAAAAGGCTTGTGGTATCACTTCTTTTAAGCATGCATGTAATTAGCTGTGTGGAGGGCCCAACAAACTGGTATGACTGACGGGTTCGTACGTCCAACCGGCTGTGACATGGGCTCTCTAACCCAGACAGACTTAAAACTATGTTTTAGAGGGCCATATTTATATATGTATATTTGTAATATGTAACCATAACATATAACATTGTGGTTTATAGATCAAAGCACCTTTAAAAACACCATTTATTTAAAAATAATAATGCACACAAACATTTCAAATTTGTTCTGTAGAAAATGAAACTGTCGTCTTGTTATATGTGTGAGAGTAGCATGTTGACAGACTGCAGCAGACATGAAACTGGTAATGCAAAGGGCATCTGGGGATATACATGGTCTCTAGGGTAGAGCAAAAAACCAAACATTTCAAGGTCAAGTTCACAGTTGGCTTCACATGTTTCCTCTTGAAAACACTACAAGTTTTTGCACATGTTACAAATGTCTATTATGATCAGGAATTATGTTTGCTGAAAGCTTTTGAAATGGAGGTTGAGGGTTCATCCAAAACCTCTGCTGATAATAACTCACGACTTTTCTTTCCAAGCTCCTTAGACTAACATGACCCGGATGACTATGAACCTACACAGACATGATAATACTATCATGCATTTAAGCATGTATTCGTTTGTACATCTTTAAATATACCTACCTAATGTCATAGACACTGAAAATGAGGATCCAATGGCAGGTTACATGAAGAACAAAGTTAAATACTAGTAGTAGAAATCTCTTGTCTCATAAGAGACAAGAACTTCTGGACTAAGAGGACGCTGGCGTGAATGCTACTTTTTACAGCACATAACAGCTGCATTATGTTACTAACACAGCTTTGGATCATTGAAAGGACAGCATGCTATTGCTAAGCTAGCCAAGAAGCCAGAGTGAAAGCTGAGTAAAGCTGACCCCATGCCCAGCAGCCAGTCCCTGAACTTCAACAGGTCACAAACTGATGAGCAATCAGGCTGCAGCCTGCGTTCCTACCTGTTAAAGTTTCTGTTAACGATCTCAACAAACAAAAGGTGAAATACCTTCTCATGTCATGTACATTTCCTTATTTCTTCTTACATGGCAGTTTCTGTGTTGCTTCCTTTGAATTATAAAAACCTTTTTATGCATATCAGCACTGACTGTAACAGTGAATAATGTGTGTACAAAACTGTGTATGCACCACCACAGGTGCTTAAATGTTGTGCTGAGGCTCTAAGATATTCATTCATAAAGTGCATTCATCAGTGTTTCCAAAGTAACATTCATTTAAAATATCAGCAATGTAGATGTCTACATTGCTGATATTTTAAATGAATGTTATTTTGGAAACACTGATGAATGCACTTTATTGTTAACCCTGTGCTGAGCCTGTAGTTGCATATTAACTAAAAATCAATCATGGCAGGAGCTGCATGTGTGTAATCCCTGTCTGTTTCCTCTCCTTCTGATAGCAGTCATGCTGTGGTCAGAAGCTGCAAGGTGTTGTTGATCCAGCATTTAAGGACTGATAGACGTTCTTGTCACGGGCGCCAGTGGTAACACGATAATACTTGACTCAACATATTTCTCTGCTTTATCCTGAACTTGGCACCCTTTAGTGACAAAAGGAAGTCCAGGTGAAATACTTCTAATGAAAACTATATAAAATGGACATATGTCTGCCCCTGTTCATATCAAAATTACAAGGAGACAGCTGGTCTTTGCAGATGAAATAATGTAGGCAACATGGTTGTTTGCACACAGTGCAAACCCCCACGAGCAGCACTTTGGCAACAGTGGGAAGTAAAAACTCCCTTTTAACAGGAAGAAACCTCCGGCAGAACCAGGCTCAGGGAGGGGCGGGGCCATCTGTTTTGACCCGTTGGGGGTGAGGGGAGAACTTTAAGACTTGGCTACTATTCTAACATAACTCCTAAATGTAATTCTTCTCAACATCCATACTATCATAAATTTCATACCATAAAAATAACTATACAGTGGGCAAAAACTGTCAGAATTATTTATGAATGGAGAACTTTTCCATTGTTAATATCACCAAAATGTGTTTAGGATAGGTTTACAAAGTGGGTAAAAATCAGAGGAGTCTCTTAACACTTGTGAGCCAAATTTTGTTTGTTTCTGAGTGAAAACCTTACAAGTGATAACTAGATTGTCTTCATTTTGTATTTGCATAGACATGTCCACTGTCTTAATTGATAAAATGCTTACATGGTTGGTTTGGGAAGAGGAGATTATGTTAAGTATTACAGGCCTTTTGTGTGGGACACAAAATTTCCCACACAAAACCATCTCGATCTACTTTGTCTGTTGATCATTGTACCTAAATTATACACCAGGGGAAATATGCTTCCTCCACCATACCATCTTAGCATGTTCAAGTAGCAAAATATGAATTGAACACAGCTGTCCAGAGACCAACAAGGGGTCCTAGTGTTTGGTTTTCAGTCATTTCTTTGTATCAGCTAACTGTGTGTGTGTGTTTTAACATATATATTTCTAAATAAAGCGTCACTTTATTTGTTGTGACCACACTGACAGCCTATCCAGGGTGTTTCCCTACCTCTCACCCACTGACAGCAAGGATACTCCAGCAGCCCTGTGACAGGTCCACACCAGAAATGTTTGTCCTTTGAAACCCACATGACAAGCACTTACATTGTTAAAATTAAAATTCTTAAAGATACGTAAGCTTTTACCTGTTACTGTTTCTGTTTCTCATGGTCTCTCAGTATTGTACAATTACAACAGTACATTTAAGCTCAGCTTATCATATTTTACTTGCAGCTTACGTAAGTCATTGTAATCTTGTATTTTATTTCTGAATTATTTTATTTTAACATCCACATTAAAATTATCTGCCTTTATCACTAGATGCAACACATAATGCCAATCTTGTACCCGACCTTGTTTTAGCTTTGGCCATTGTATTTTTGCTCTGGTGGAAAACAGTATTCACATCCAGCTGTGTGCTGCAGTTCTCACAAAGCTGTGTTTTGAGGCTTGCACAGATTGACCACTTCTTAGCACCCAAGCCTGTATTGTTCTTCAGAAGATCATTACAGAGATCTTTAAGACTGTGCATTAGGAAAGAGCTACTTGAGATTCAAAAAGGAGGTTTCTATTTGAACTCAAGGAAAAGAAGGCAGGGCAGCAATTACTGAACAAGGTTAGGGTTCATTCTTGTAAAAGTTTTAGTGGCTAGCCTGAAGATGTATCTGTTCATGCAAAGGGTCTGAGAGGCCCATCATTAAGAGTGGACACAAAGGTGTAACAGAATACTCTGTGGAAATACAGCTCTGAGATTAGACCAGAACTAACAGACTGCACCTGCTCAGCTTCCTGCACCTAGTGAAAGGTAGAACTTTGTAATGTGTGATGTTTTCATTTTCATTAAAATAATTTTCATTAGGTCAAGGGTTAAGCCACTATCCTCTTTTGTTCTGTGTCCCTAATATACTGGGTGGGGTGGGGGGGGACTAATGTGGAAACAACTGGATTCCTTTATAATCCTGAGTAACAATTTTTTTCTTGCTTTAGAGACACCAGCTGATCCTGCTAAGCATGAAGCTGCATGGTTGATAAATTACCTGTTAAGATATATGTACTCACTGGAAGTGATTCACAGTGACATGGTGACTAGAGATCATATTTAGCGACTTCAAGAGAATACAAGTACCAAGTATCCACATTTAAATTGGATGAAGGGTTTAGGAGTTTGAGCTCCTTAACATGTGCCACCCTCTTTTTAAAGGGACCAAAAGTAATTGGACAACTGACTCAAAGGCTGTTTCATAGGCAGGTGTGGGCAGTTCCTCCGTTATCACATAAGATTATAAAGCAGATAAAAGGTCTGGAGTGGATTTCAAGTGTGGTGCTTGCATTTGGAGGATTTTGCTGTGACCAGACAACATGCAGTCAAAGGAACTCTCTGTGCAGGTGAAATAAGCCATCCTGAAGCTGCAAAAACTGAAACAAACATCCAAGAAGTTGTTAAGATATTAGGAGTTGCAAATTCTACAGTTTGTTTGAATTTTAGATAGAAAGCATAGAAACAAGCGCTTGTGTAAAGTCTCAGAGTCGAAAAGTGCTATATAAAAACCAGTCCATTTACCATTTTACCACAAAGAGAAGACTGCAAGAAAGTAAATACAGAGGGTTCACTGCAAGGTGCAAGCCACTCATAAGGTTCAAGAATAGAAAAGCTAGATTAGACTTTGCTAAAAAACAAAAACAAAACACATCTATAAAAGCCAGCTCAGTTCTTGAAAAACATTCTTTGGACAGATGACCAAGATCAACCTGAAGGCTGGCAAGAAAAAAGTATGAGAAGGCGTGGAACAGCTCATGATCCAAAACAGACCACATCATCTGTAAAACACAGTGGAGGCAATGTGATGGCTTGGATGTGCATGGCTGCCAGTGGCACTGAGACAGTTTACTGATGTGACACAGGACAGAAGCAGTCCCATGAATTCTGAGGTGTTCAGAAACAAACTGTCTGCTCAAATCAAGCTAAATGCAGTCAAACTGATTGGGCAAAGTTTCATAATACAGATGGACAGTGACCCAAAACATGCCATTTCTCACAGGGAAAATCTCATAGGAACTAATTAATGCCTGTTTACACTTAATAGGAGGCAATTTGAGTAATGCAAAAACCATGAAAAGTGTACAAAGTTTTGCTTTTTTAAAGATTAAATAAGCACACTGGTACCAGATGATTTCACATCAGTCAAAATAAGATCATAAAGTTTACATGTGTTAAGCTTTGGGAAAAACAAATATATTTATCATATAAATAAATAATTATGCAAATGCTCATACTGGAGAAGTGATATTAGAAAATCCAAAGAAAATTCCAACAATCATATTATCCTCTATGAGGACCTATTAGCAACATTGGCTATAGGAAAACACGCCTTTTTCTTGTTTCTCTGCAGAAATAAAATAAATGTACGTGTCTCCTACAAGGTAAGGATTGGAAGCAGCGGCCTATAGTAATGTTTTAAAATCAATCCCCTAAGTCACCTTACATATACACATGGCCACTTTAGATGTTGCCTTACTCCTCACCAGTCTGTAAATGGGTCTATTTTAGACTTTTACAATTATTAGTTATCAGTAAACATCAATCAATAAATTGTTTGGGGTTTTCTTTTATTCTTTTGCAGCTTTGTAATTGGGGAGTTTGAGAACAATCACAGAACTTACTGAGATGCTGTTGAAGATATTTCAGTTACCAAATGTCTATGACTAATGCCAACATAACAATTAACTTTTGCTCAACAGAAATGGGAAAAAAGTGAAGTAATTGATGCAACTGAATTATTATTTTTTTTAAAACACACACTTTTTTTTTATTGTATTATCCATCCATCCATTCTCTTCTGTTAATCCTCATCTAGATGAGCTGTAATTACTGGGTTTTCTCCAGCCCTGTAATTACAGCACTTCACTGGGCCCAAGTCCTGATTTTAGGTTTGACAGCGGTTTTTAGTAGATAAAGGCGAATGGCTTAAACGTGAATTGAGTTGCGGTTTGGGGAAGGCCTCGGAGGGGGCTGGTGGCGGCTCCTGGGCCTGGCAGATCCCCATGTACTAATGAGAAGTGACGAAGTGAAAGAACTGAAAAAGGGCAGGGAGGGTGGAGCACAAAAACAAGAACGGCTTGTAGAAATGGGAGGTCATATACAGATAAGCACCGGAAGGGGCATGTTTGGAGACATGGTCCCACTCCTGAAGTTCAGATAACACAGGGCTGCAACCAAAAAACTGCATAGGATTTTTTCCCTTTTTTTGGTTTTCTGGTATCCTATACTTAAGTCAAAAAACCACATCCAATCATGATTTCTTACATTAATTTAATATTTCTTAGAGCGAGACTCAAGAGAAATACAAATAGAAAATGCAAGGAATTGAGGGGGGTCAGTAGGAGAGGGAGGGTGTGGTGGGTTTGGCAGTGCAAGGAGCTCAGATGATCTTGTCCCAGCAGGTTTATTTTTGTTCATAGCGAAAGGTAAGGAATCTCAGAAAAAATTATGCATAGTTAATTGTAATAAAATATTGATTTTTTTCATTGCTGTTTTAATGTAAACTCTTCATGCTTTGCAAAAAAAAAAACTATACGTGATGGAGGAAATGGAGATCTTTTTTGGATTCAGCACACTAAAAACCATAACGTTTACTAAAAATATCCCATGCAGCTAAAAAATTTTTTTTTTGCAGACCTGTGTTATTTATCTGCAGTTTTAAGTGGCAAAATCTGGTGCACAGGATGGGTAAAATTATACATGGATCAGGAATATGTGAAACAATTTAAAACCTAATTACTACTGTTCCTTAAATTTAGTTCATATTTAACACCTTAATACCTTAAACAAGACGATGGATGGATGGATGGATAATTAGTTAAACTTTGGACAATATTCTTCATGTAACATAGTCATAAACTCATCAGGAAGGCCAGCTCTGTTCTGGGATGCACCCTGAACCCAGTGCAGGTGGTGGGAGACAGAAGGACTCTGGCCAAAATAACATCTCTGATGGACAGAGTCTCCCACCCCATTCATGTAAATGTTGCTGAACTGCAGAGCTCCTTCAGTGACAGACTGCTGCATCCTCGATGCATGAAGGAGCGTTTCCGCAGGTCCTTCCTCCCTGCAGCTGTCAGACTGTACAATCAAAACTGCTCCCAACAAACATAGAGGTTTACATCAGTGCTGTAATTTGCACTATTTTATCAACCGATTCTTATCTGTATTTAATTTCATTTAATTTAATAACTGTACAGTACTCTGTTTTTGGTAACCATTGTCCTTAATGTAAATATGTAAAAATTGTGTATGTTTCTGCTCTGTGTCCTGTGTACTGTTTGTTTGTATATGTGTCTTTCTTGCTGCTGTTACACCCAAATTTTCCCTTGTGGGACAATTAAAGGATTATTCTATTCTATTCTATTCTATTCTATTCAGAGGCCTAAAAATCAGAATGAAATGTCCAGGATGAAATTAACTGGCAGGGCAGAAAAGTAAGGAGACAAAGAAACACAACTTGTGGTTTACACAAACCAATAAAGATATTAACACTGTCAAAAACACAAACTTAAAAAATCTGCACTTACTATTTAGCCACAGTGTTTTTGCCAGAAACTCATTCCCAGGTTTAACCATACTCAGCATGTCCCCAACAAGTCACTCTCTCATCTAACGTAATCTGACCTTTACCATTTAGTTGTCTAAACTTTAAACTCTAGACTGCAGCACATATTAGTTATAAATATGGAAATACACCAGTTGCAGAGAATTTAGTCAAAGCAATTGGCAATTGACTTGGGCACGTCCTCAGAGTGGATCAGAACCACATACCAAAGAGTCCAAGGCAAACCTAAAACCTGGCATGCATTTGTGTAGACATACATACATAGTTGTAAATAAATATACATGTACCTAATTTGTCATAATTCTTATAACATCATTCTTATTCTTAAAAGAAAATGAAAATGAAATAAAAATAAACAGATAAATCTGCATGTCAGTTCTGGCAGAATGTCATCATACTTTTAACTCATTATCATTATTTCATGTTGGCTTGCTGGGAACTCGTAAAACTACCGCTCACCATGTGTTTCAACCATTCCTAGTTTGCAAGTGTGTTAATGATTAACTGGATTTGTATTGCCTTAGGAAAAGCTGATAACATCCAATAAAGCCATTTAGTATGTCTCCATAACTCACCTGTTGGTTTACAGTAACACACCACCTCAGATCTATTGGCATCTATTGTCTTTGGTGAAAGGTTGTACAAATATAAGTGAATGAGACATTGGTGAAAGTTTACCCCATCCAATCTAAAGTATGACCGCTGTAAAATGCTGCCATATGCTCTTGAAGTCTTTGTTTCCCATTATTTGTCAGCCAAGGTACAGTATAGCAAAAACTGAGGACAACCTGCAATATCAATAAAATGTTAATGATTCAAAATTGTAACCTCTTAAAACTCCAGTAATTGTATGCTAAACTGACACTAGTAGTTACTACAGCAATTGTACACTGCTGTGACTGCAGTTTATCACAGTGTGGAGACTATATGTCATCCTGTCAAGCATGTTAGTCTGTTCCTGTTAATCTGAGAGAGAGAGGGAGACCATTTTCCTGGCCACTTAGTTTTTTGATGTTCCACTTTTGAACTGTGAAGTCTGTTCTTATTTCTGACAGCTCTTGGAAAGGTTCTGACTTTCAGACCACTCAGTTCAAAGTTCAAATGTGTATTTGCATCCAGCACTTCTAAGTAAGGCTAACAGAGTCCACACTGAAGCTGGGAATTTAATGCCTTTGATGGCAACTATAATGAAATGCTAACAAAGTTTTGCCCAGTCAAATCTGCTACCAAGCTTTAAATTACATGAAATTAACACATTGACCACAGTATTTCACAGTGAACCTGCGAACTTCCCAAATCACTGCTGCTAGTTGAGAGAGAGCACCATCAGAACACCACTGGAAAACATTTCTGGAAAATTTTATTTTTTGATTAAAGAACTACAGCCAAAATATCTTCAATGCCATTCAAGGTTTAATGGCTGAAAAGCAATGTTGGCACATTCCACGTTTTTATTCTAAAAGGTAATTACACTTTACCTGCATTACCCACAGCAACAATGAGCAAAAAAAAAATAATGTTGCCTATACATCCTTAGCGAGAGCGTCATGTACCAGAACTTACTGCTAAACTATAGAATTGGCTAGATCCCATGGGAAACCTGGACTTGGTAAAAACGCTCCAAACTGTTTAAATTAGGCCAAAAAAAGGCATATGTGTCATTGTCTTCTCTCTCTGTTACTTTTCTATAATTTCACATTAGGTTTGGTTCCTTTTCTTTGATCAGGCAAAACCTACAGACCCCACAGTCCCTACAGTGTGTCTCTTTTCATCTTTTGATTCCTATATATTGTGTTTTAACAACATGCAACAGGGCTGTATTCCCTTCACTCTGAGAAATAATTTTACAAACGTGGAAACATCAGTTTCTTCTTCATCACACAAGCTAACAAATCACCCAACATTTGGATGAATAATGACATGAATTCATACATGACACACTGTCATCACAGTCGTATCCTAACAGGTCCTTGGTCAGTCTGGGAAAAAAAACATTAAAGGGGATAATGTATTATTGTATTGTTGTGCGGTCTTTACCTTACAATATAAAGCACACTGTTGCTGTGATATGGCACTATATAAATACAATTTAATTGAACTGAAATTAAATTAATCCCTGTCGCTGAAGTGAACAACACATCAATCACTGACAGTAGTGTATATTAGGTTTGTTAGCATTTTGCCTGGAGCCCTTGAGGTGGCTATCCAAGTTACATAAGCATGGTGAATGGTAGCAAACATTTGTGCTAGATAAAGGAGCCCTTGAAAGCTGTGAATCCACCTGTATACTGTTTGTCTTCTCTCAGAGAGCTCCCACTCGCTGTCTGACAGTGTTCAAATATACAAGTGTTGCCAAACATTGCTGGGTGTTTGAAGTCTACCCCAAGTACTTTGCTTCTCTCAATATGTATTTGTACATGTACATACAAATACAAGCAGGCAGTCATTACATGAAGCTAGAGAAAAACCAGTTAAATAATTAAATAGCATTGGAATCCCTTGAAAAAACCAGCACTCTGACATTTGCACCCATTTTCATGCTCTGATCTGTCACTGGAAAAAGTAGACAGTTCTGGGACTTAAAAGTCTTAATCTTTTTTTAATTGTTATTATTAAAGGTGCAGTCCTTCCTATAATGTTCTGCTCTCTGCATGTAAGTATTTGAAGAGTTCATTTAATAAAGAAGTCAAGTTGTGATTGAAATATAGACTTTTAACTGCCATTGTTCAGAGTAACTCAAATTATACCATGACTGCATAATATAAGGTAGTATACTATTTCCCTCCTATATCATCATTCATTTCTGATATTTAATAATGTAAAATGTAATACTTGAAAATTACAGGTGACAAACATATATTTTCATCGATATCGTCATTTTCTTGGAACTGGAACCGTTGGAAACGTTATGCTAAAATGTTACTATATTATTGTTTTTGACACTTAGAAATCTTCTGTTTGTCTTAGCAGTTACAGAGCTGTCATTATCCCCGATGGCCGTCCCTCCTTGAGCCTGGTTCTGCCTGCTGTTCAAAATGAATTTTTTTCCTCCTGCTATCCTATCCTATCATGTCCTTGCTCATAGGTCATGTGATTGTAGGATCTTTACCTTACAATATAAACCACCTTGAGGTGACTGTTATTGTGATTTGGTATAGGAAAACAACTGAACTGAAGTTTCCAGAAGTGTCCTGCATTTACAGGCAGCTGTATGGTGCAGAGAAAGTCTGGTTTGATCTGCTCTCTCAATTAGGATTTGACACGGCTCAGTGCTAGGACCAATTCTGTTTACATTATGCATGCTTTTTTTAGGCAGTATCATTAGAAGACAGCATACATTTTCTCTGCTATGCAGATGACACGCAGCTCTATCTATCCATGAAGCCAGGTAACACACACCAATTAGTTAAACTGCAGGAATGTCTTAAAGACATAAAGACCTGGATGGCCGCGAACTTTCTGCTTCTTAATTCAGATCAAACTGAGGTTATTGTACTCGGCCCTGAAAATCTTAGAAATATGGTATCTAAGCAGATTCTTACTCTGGATGGCATTACCTTGGCCTCCAGTAACACTGTGAGGAACCTTGGAGTCATTTTTGACCAGGACATGTCCTTCAACGCACATATTAAACAAATATGTAAGACTGCTTTCTTCCATTTGTGCAACATCTCTAAAATTAGAAATATCCTGTCTCAGAGTGAAACTAGTTCATTATTACTTATTTCCTTATTATCAGGATGTCCTAAAAACTCGCTGAAAAGCCTTCAGTTAATCCAAAATGCTGCAGCAAGAGTCCTGACAGGGACTAGAAAGAGAGAGCAGATTTCTCCTGTTTTGGCTTCCCTTCATTGGCTTCCTGTTAAATCCAGAATTCAAAATCCTGCTCCTCACATACAAGGTCTTAAATAATCAGACCCCATCTTATCTTAATGACTTTATACTACTGTATGACCCCAATAGAGCTCTTTGCTCTCAGACTGCAGGCTTAATTGTTGTTCCTAGAGTATTTAAAAGTAGAATGGGAGGCAGAGCCTTCAGTTTTCAGGCCCCTCTTCTGTGGAACCAGCTTCCAGTTTGGATTCGGGAGACAGACACTATCTCTACTTTTAAGATTAGGCTTCAAACTTTCCTTTGTGATTAAGTATATAGTTAGGGCTGGACCTGATCCAACCATAAGTCTAATTCTAAGCTACTGGGGGCCATGATGCACTGTGTTTCTTCTTCAGTTACCTTTTTCACTCACTATGTGTTTATACACCTCTCTGTATTTAATTATTTGTTATTATGAATCTCTGGCTCTCTTCTACAGCATGTCTTTTGTCTTGTCTCCCTCCCCTCATCCCCAACCTGGGTCAGCCTGGGCATGATGGAGGTTTCTTCCTGTTAAAAGGGAGATTTTCCTTCCCACTGTCACCAAAGCGCTTGCTCATAGGGGGTCATCTGATTGTTGGGGTTTTTGCTTTCTTTGTATTATTGTAGGGTCGACCTTACAATGTAAAGCACATTGAGGCAACTGCTGTTATTTCAAGCTATACAAATAAAGCTGAATTGAACTGAATATACAATTGTGGTCAGAAATTTGCACATGCAATTTTGATCATAGACATGAATGTCATGATTTCTTTAAACAGGTCTTTTTCCAGGTTTGAAAACTCACAAACATCTTTCATGATTTTAAGAACAAGGATTGGATCCACAAGTTTAAATGTATTTTGGAGTGGCTGTAATCTACACTGGGTCAAATGTATAAATATGTTGTCAATCAAAACATAGATGTACTTGAGTATGCATGTATGTCTGTTAGTCAAGTTCAAAGACATCTACAGTGTTTTAAACTTGACAAAGTTGAAGCCTATTAAGTTCTTGGTAATGATCATGACTCACTGCAGATGGCAGGTTCTCTTTTCCAGCGTAAAAAGTACAGCGCTTCACTGAATTGTCCAATACTCAGCAACATGAGAAAGTACAAGGAACTCAGTGAAGATCTAAGAAGGAATTAAAAATGTAAATGTAAATAAATATCGTTCTAAAGTGCTGTAACTAAATTTAAGGATATAATTCCTTCACTGTTTATCTCTTCAATACTATGTGCCAACACAGTACAGAGCAGGAACCTAAACTCTACTCCCAAAGAGGTCAATTATCTCCTTAATAATGTATCACCATCAGTGTATACGACTATCTTGGTGAATGAGGCTTGAAAGTGCTATCTAAGAAAAAGTCTATTTACCAGAAGCTTGTTGATGGCTTCCAAAAGCATCTGTTGCAGTGCAGCTTGCTAAGGGGGATTTTACCAAATATTAGTGGGTGTGTATGAATTTATTTGAGCCTGTATTCAACATGAGTACAGCGACTCAAGTCCAGTGATTCTTATGTGGACTATTGTTAGGAATTCGGTTCGGTTGGACCCCTGTTGCCTTAATTCTTCATGGAACAGATTCAGTAAAGTTTTGGAAACACTCCTCAGAGACCTTGGTCCATATTGCTGTGATAGGATCACACAGCTGCTGTAGAATATTTTTGGCTGCACATCCATGTGATTCTATTTCCACTTTCTTAAAAGCTCAGACCAGCCTGTCTGGGATGATTGACCATGCTGCTTTCAGTGTCACTTAAATGACCAGAACCATTACAATGCTTTGAATTTTAATTTAATGTTCTTGCTGTTTTTCAGAGGCTGGCAGAGTCTGTGTGGGCTGTTATTTTCTGAGGGGTCCAGCTTTACTTTTGTGTAAGTAGTAATTTCAACTTACTCGTTCATCTCCTATCAAAACAAAGGTGAGTTTCACTTTTGTTAAGCGCCAAGGGCATGTTGGAACTTTTTTTTTTTTGCAGCAAGTGCTTCTGGTCCTTCCAAAAAGTTAAAAAGTTTACCGCTGATCCTGTAAGTGGCACACTGGCATTTGCTTCAAGCACACACAAAGACCTATACACAAATGCACCCCATCTCTTCTTTTAATATAGCCCACAAAAGGCATGACTCTCCAGCTGTGTAGCAAATATGAGCTCCATTGTGGGAGAAAGAAAAGAACAACTTTTTGCCTTCAGCTCCACCTAATATGAATAATAAAAAGCTCAGGGCAGTACATTAGAAAGAGTATAATTCAGAGGGCCTATTTGTTGAGGTGGATAATGTGCCTCATACTGGTGCCTGCTGTCACTCAGGTCTGTGCTTAGTAGAAGGCCAGTATTGGCAGTTGAGAATACACACGCACGTGCGCACACACACAGAGTTATGAATTTCTCTTTATTTCCACTTTAGACTCATGATCTAGAGGCCATTAACCTATTACACTCCTGTTGCTTGTTATTCTTTTTTGATGTTCAAATTTATATCCTTGTTTATGACCACTGGACTTTTACATGTGGCACTGCTTTTGCTTGATCCTCATGTAGATTGTTTGCTACACTGTTTCATTTCCATGTATGATCTGATAGTCATTTCGATCAAAGATTTGGATTTTGGACTTTTATTCTTCCTCTGCTGTCCTGCATTTGGTTCCTCTTCCCATTAAATTTGTTACAGTCACATTTGTCCAATAATCTCTGGAGTGATGAAAATATGCTTATGTTTCGCTTGGTTATATTCAATCTGAAAGACACTGTATTTGAGTAGAAGACGTTTCCACTTTTCTTGAAAACTGAAAAAGAGCTTTTCCTCCCCTACTGGAATGAGTCCAGGAGCTTTTCATTAAAGCAGACTCGAAACAAGCCTTCATAACACTTTCTTTCATTCAGGTTGGCAAAATGACACAGTGAAACTCAAAGAAAAGGAAATACAGGCAGGGGAGCAAAATTCAGTTGAGCCAGTGTCAGAAGTCACACTTCATGAAGCTATGTGTGTAAATGGTAACTGCACACAGTCAGAGACATGACAGGGCATCATAGACAACCTCAACAAAAGATATAAAACGATCACTCAGGAATTAGTGCTTAGCATCTGGACTTCAGTGCATATGGGTGTATGTGGTTGTGTTGTCCGCTATGCTTGGTTAGCCAGTTATAGTAGTTGCCTTATGTATTAGTATCTTGCTGGCTCAGTGGCCCTGGCTAATTGCCAGCCTGCTTAATCCATGTGGGCACAGAGCCATTAACCTTGGTTTCAGCAGATAACAATTGCTGGATATACTAGGACCACTCATGTAGCTTGGGGGTCACTGCACCAAATGCTCTGATTAACACCTGGACCACTGTGGTAATCTGTCCGCATATATCTAGATAGATAGATAGATAGATGGATATCTGCACGGTGTCAATGCATTAACGAGCTAACGCGTTGATGCCGTGCAGCCCCACGCACAGGGCGATCTGCGATTACTCGCTAACGGAGGTTTGCCGCGTTAATGCAGTTATGGCATTAATGTCATTTTAACAAGATTAACGCTGCATATATATATATACACATACACACACATACAGGGAGTGCAGAATTATTAGGCAAGTTGTATTTTTGAGGAATAATTTTATTATTGAACAACAACCATGTTCTCAATGAACCCAAAAAACTCATTAATATCAAAGCTGAATGTTTTTGGAAGTAGTTTTAGTTTTAGCTATATTTTAGGGGATATCTGTGTGTGCAGGTGACTATTACTGTGCATAATTATTAGGCAACTTAACAAAAACAAATATATACCCATTTCAATGATTTATTTTACCAGTGAAACCAATATAACATCTCCACATTCACAAATATACATTTCTGACATTCAAAAACAAAACAAAAACAAATCAGCGACCAATATAGCCACCTTTCTTTGCAAGGACACTCAAAAGCCTGCCATCCATGGATTCTGTCAGTGTTTGATCTGTTCACCATCAACATTGCGTGCAGCAGCAACCACAGCCTCCCAGACACTGTTCAGAGAGGTGTATTGTTTTCCCTCCTTGTAAATCTCACATTTGATGATGGACCACAGGTTCTCAATGGGGTTCAGATCAGGTGAACAAGGAGGCCATGTCATTAGTTTTTCTTCTTTTATACCCTTTCTTGCCAGCCACGCTGTGGAGTACTTGGACGCGTGTGATGGAGCATTGTCCTGCATGAAAATCATGTTTTTCTTGAAGGATGCAGACTTCTTCCTGTACCACTGCTTGAAGAAGGTGTCTTCCAGAAACTGGCAGTAGGACTGGGAGTTGAGCTTGACTCCATCCTCAACCCGAAAAGGCCCCACAAGCTCATCTTTGATGATACCAGCCCAAACCAGTACTCCACCTCCACCTTGCTGGCGTCTGAGTCGGACTGGAGCTCTCTGCCCTTTACCAATCCAGCCACGGGCCCATCCATCTGGCCCATCAAGACTCACTCTCATTTCATCAGTCCATAAAACCTTAGAAAAATCAGGCTTGAGATATTTCTTGGCCCAGTCTTGACGTTTCAGCTTGTGTGTCTTGTTCAGTGGTGGTCGTCTTTCAGCCTTTCTTACCTCGACCATGTCTCTGAGTATTGCACACCTTGTGCTTTTGGGCACTCCAGTGATGTTGCAGCTCTGAAATATGGCCAAACTGGTGGCAAGTGGCATCTTGGCAGCTGCACGCTTGACTTTTCTCAGTTCATGGGCAGTTATTTTGCGCCTTGGTTTTTTCACACGCTTCTTGCGACCCTGTTGACTATTTTGAATGAAACGCTTGATTGTTCGATGATCACGCTTCAGAAGCTTTGCAATTTTTAAGACTGCTGCATCCCTCTGCAAGATATCTCACTATTTTTGACTTTTCTGAGCCTGTCAAGTCCTTCTTTTGACCCATTTTGCCAAAGGAAAGGAAGTTGCCTAATAATTATGCACACCTGATATAGGGTGTTGATGTCATTAGACCACACCCTTCTCATTACAGAGATGCACATCACCTAATATGCTTAATTGGTAGTAGGCTTTCGAGCCTATACAGCTTGGAGTAAGACAACATGCATGAAGAGGATGATGTGGACAAAATACTCATTTGCCTAATAATTCTGCACTCCCTGTATATATATTAAAACCAAATTATATCAACTTCACTAAACCACCACTGGCGTGTCTGAAGGATCTCAAGGGATGGATGATTTTCAATGTTTGAAATTTCAATGAGAGTAAGGCTGAGGTTATTGTTTCCAGACCCACTGGTGTGTGTCCTGCTCCTTTCTTGGACCATATGTTAAACGTACTGTGACTAACCCTTGGTGTCAAACTGGATTGTGATTTTATACTAAGCAGATAAATTGTATTATTCTTTTTCTCTATTCTTTTATCTTTGGTCAAATTTGCTTTGTCTTTTAAAATTTTGAATGTCTCATTCAACTCTACGACTACTCTAATCTGCTCTATATTGGCCTTAGCAAAGCTTGCCTTGCTTGCCTGCAGTTAGTTCAATGACCTGTCTTCCTCATGTGATGTTTGTGTAATGTATGTATGGTCGGAAGGGTAAGACGGCGCTGGCATGGCTGGCAGCCTTAACCCAATTTCCCCTGGGATGAATAAAGTATGATCAATCAATCAATCAATCAATCAATCAATCAATCAATCAATCAATCAATCAATCAATCAATCAATATGCCTTAGCTCAGCTTTTAACCAGTACTCACAAACACAAGCATATTTCACTCAACCTGGCCTCCCTCCACTGGCTCCCTTATTTTAGGATCCATCTTAAGATTGTTTAATTTGTTTTTAAAACCACTAATGAGGGAAACCTGCAGTTTTACAGGTATATCAATGGATTACAACAAGAATATCTAAAAAATTGAGGACTGTATACAAAACAAGAAGGAAGGGACAAAGTAGAAAGGCACACATTAGAAGAACAGGTTGCAAAGTGCTTGAAAGTAGTGCAATGGACTTGACATGTGTATAGTGTCCATGTGTGAGTGGCCTGAGTGATGAGGGTTCCTCAGACCATGATCAGATTGGTGAGGTGAGTGGGCAGGGGTGGGGTTTGTGGGTGTTTGTTAACAGCCCAAATGGCCCAGGTGGCGGGTGGGATGCAAGGATAGGTTAAGGTTACTTTATTTATACCCATAGGTAAATTTGCTTAACAGAAAAATGATAGCATTTGGCACCCCTTCACAAACACACACCTAATGAAGGATCTGGCGATTGCCGCCAGGGTTGGCAGCGGGCAGCCAATGATTCCTCCTGCCACCAGGAGCAGGTGGCAGGAGGAATGTGAAGGTGGTCCAGGATTGTCTGATTGGGGTTTTCTCTGTATTATTGTAGGGCCTTTACCTTACAATATAACGTGCCTTTAGGCAACTGTTGTTCTGGTTTGCTGCTATATAACTATAAATTGAATTGAATTAGAATTTTTGAAAGCTTTTAGCCTGGCAGCAGTGTAAGGGGAGGGATTCCCGACAAGATACAGAGTGATGTAGATATCACTGAACCGGAGCTCTGGGATTGATGTCACCACTTTCAGTGATTTAAATAAAGTTAAGTATAATGGGAGGCAGACACTTCAGCTTTCAGGCCTCTCTTCTGTGGAACAATCTGGCCGTTTGGATTTGAGAGACAGACACTATCTTTTAAGACTAGACTTCAAACTTTCCTATTTCAATTCAATTCAGTTTTATCCATTTAGCGCCATATCACAACAGCTGTTGGTTTAATGTGTTTGACCAAGCATATAGTTAGAGATGGATTAAGGTGACCCTGAATCCTCATTTACTTATGGTGCAATAGGTCAAGGCTGCTGGGGGTTTCCCATGATCGCTGCGTGTCTTTTCTTCATGTGTTTATACACCACTGATTAGCAATGAGCATTAGTAAATGCCCCACAGTAATAAATGCAATTGATATTAAATGTAATGGCATTCATTTATGAGGAAGAATATGTCAGGTAAATTAAACGGGACTCAGTGAATACCTCTACTAAAGAATAGGAAAATACAAACCACAAAACTATACTTCCAGAATATACTTCCAGGTTCCAGAAACCCAGCCGACTCCTACTTTCCAACATCCACTGTAGACTGCGAATACGTTTGGAGATTTGAGGCTCTGCTGTGTTTTGTAACAACGTGTGGGTGTGTATGTTTGAAGACTAAACTAATGCCCCATTATGATTTCTCTGAGTCTGCCTCAAGCCTAGCCTTTCACCCTGTTCTCTGCAGCATTTTCTGAGCTCTGTGTTGAATGAATGAGGAATGAATGAGGACCACAGTGTCTGGAACTGGCTGCCATTAGCCTGCCAATCAATTTGTTTAACTCCCCAGGCGAGGGCAGTGATTGGTGGACCCTGCACACACACTCCCTTCCTGCCAACAAAGCAACCCATATGCCCTCCCAGCAGGGGCCAGCCCTGATATGGGGCCCATGCATTTACAGAGCCAGTTATTGGAATCTGAAGCTAACAGGATGAAAGGACAACCATCAGTGAATTGAATCTCTGAGCAAATCAAGTGGAATGCACATTCAGGGTGTCACTCATGCTCCAAGTCTGAACCTCTATTCCACAACTCACAGCCACACCAGTCTGCTGACAGGAAATAAACACTCTCAGCAGCGTGGTGGGTCACATAATTTCCACAAAACTATTTGAATTAAACGAGGTAAATAATGAGGTCAGCATTGTAGCTGTATTACACAGTCTTATATATAATATAGTTTTGAATAATTATAAGAACAAAGATGTACTTTGTGAGGTTGTTGTGATTAGTTACTGATTGGGTGGTGATTTTTAACAAGAACATTTTAGAAGAGCATTTTACAAATAAATATACAGGTACATATAAATGCAGGGTTTTTAGAGAAAACTACCAAAACATTCAACATTGGACATGAAAAAAATGCACGAGGGTTCAGAAAACAAACCATCAACGTGTGATATTGTGGTGGGACAGGCTTCCAGACTAATTCATAATAAGGCCATAATATTGCTAAACTACAGGAAACTAAAACCAGTTTTAAGCTTCACAGCTTCAAAAAGGCTTCTGTCTTCATAAATGAAGTGTGTACTTTTACTTCCTATCTATTGCACATTAAAAAAAAACAGGAACTCCAGCAACACTTGAGGAAAGAAAAACAACTTTAATAATTGACCAACGCGTTTCGGCTTGTGGCCTTCATCAGGGGCATCTAGCCGAAACGCGTTGGTCAATTATTAAAGTTGTTTTTCTTTCCTCAAGTGTTGCTGGAGTTCCTGTTTTTTTTAATTCTCTCATCTTCTCCATGCACCTTGGAAGCAGGTGAAGTTGTGCCAGGATTTTTTGCTGTGATATATCTATTGCACATTGGCAATTCTGGGGGGGTTCGAAACATACACACAACTGTCAGTAATCAAAAAATATTATTTTTGATGAAAGTTTAAAAGGAAATGACAAAAAGAAATGTATATTTTCAAATGAAAACTTAAACTGACCCCATGCATTTCTACAAGTTATTCCTTACATAGCTTATATTGTAATATTTGGCCTTTTGTTGTCTCAGATCTGGTAATCCTGAAAAGTCTGTATCTGAATCAGAGTAATCCAATCCAATGGACCTTTGGAAAAATTGGCATAAAAGTAAGATAGACTTACTTTTATGCCAGTTTTTCTGGACAGCAAAAACTCTAATTCCCAAATCTACTATTATGATTATTATATTATTTTTAAGCTTAAAATGGTGTTCCTTAAATCTGTGTAACCTCTTTCCATTTGTTTTAAATTCTAACCTCAATTTACTTTTATATAGCAGGAAAATTGGGCTCTTGAGATTCAGGCTTTTTTCTAGAGTCCTGACTGAAAACAAATATTAGTTCAAATCAGTATAGACTGGATAACAATTTACAATTTATACACACAAATACAAGATAAATATACACATATACATAAGGATGACAGACGATGAAAGAAATAGAGTAAGTAATTTCCACATTCCCTTTAAAACAGACCATAATATTTCTGTAACCACACCAAAACATAAACTTAAAAGTTAAGTTTCTACATGTCGATATTATGGCAGAAAACAAACAGTAAAGTGGGAAAAGTGTTGACTGGCATTTTCAACTGACACTTCAGTGGTGTATTTACCTTTGTTGTGACTTTCGATATAGAATGTCTTTCTTTTGTTGTATATAATTTTTTTTTAAAAATTTGAACAAATTTAGGTATACATATACAAAATGAAGATTTCAAATTGAAGATAAATGTATAAGCCTGAGATTAAGAGATGCTGAAAAGCTTGTTCATTTACAGATTCAATACACCTTGGAGGCCATCAGCTTGTGGCTCTGCTAAGTTGTCATTGAAGCCCAGGTTGTGTTGAAAGCATCCTTCACCTTGTCTGTATTTTTGGGTCACGTGTTTCTCATCTTCCACCTGACTAAAAAGAAACTTAACCCTTATCTAAGCTCCTTTGGGGGAAAAAATCTATATAAGTTAACACTATAAAAGTCCTGGGTTGAGCTTCCTTGTCATTTGGGACTTTTCTGTGTGTAGTCTGCATGTTCTCCCCATCTCTGTGTTGGCCACCTCCCCAGTCTATGCTTTGGGAGAAGACATGCTTGTTAGCTTAATCAATAACTGATTAATCTAAACTTGCAGAGTGTGAATTTCAGCAGAAATGACTGTCTATAAATCTTTCTAGTACACAACTAGAGGTTAACAAATCAGCGAAAAAAGACAAGGAGAAATAGACATAACTGAGGAACAGAGACAGCTGAAACTATTCAAGACAATGAGACAACATAAGCAACACTAAATGCAATAAAACGGGAAACAAATGACTACCAAAATAAAACAGTAAGTGAGAAACAATCATTTGAAACAGGCAAGAACTTTTCAACACTAAAGGGGAACAGTGAGGGAATAACCTAAACTCTATAATTACAACTACATTAACTTTAACCAAATTTTCATGTGGGTCCTTAAAGTACTGAATCAACTTCTTTACTCAAGTAAAACTTAAATTGCCTGCTTTAAAATGTACTCAAAGTGAGAAAGTAAAATAAGTCCTTGAAGAACGTTTCTACGTTTATGTAAGGTGAAATTAACATTGTGCTATATTCAAGTAATAACAAAATAATATTAGTAGCTAGGAATACAAACTTTATTGTAGTCTAATATTTAATTCTAATTGTACTCAGCTTGAACCAGTTAACTAGAACATGACCGGAGAAAAAGGAAGGAAAAAATAGCTCTATTTTCTGTTGCCTACATTTTAAATACAAAAATGAGTAAAGTCAGGGGTTTAAGTGGGATTCAGCAGGTGGAGGAACCCTAAAATCAGTTGTAGTGGCTCAGCGAGGGAAAAAGAATCACAACTAAACATAATTACTATTGAGTGGCCTAGTAGATTTTCTTAATTCAGTCTGTGATCAGCTGACCTGTGCTACTGAGGTTTACTGCTCTTTGTGGATTTACTAGACTTGTAGTCAAGACCGCCTAAACCAAGACCAAGACAATACCAAGACCAGAGGGTACCGAGACCAAGACAAAGTCGAGATGAGACCAAGACCGAGACCGAGACCAAGACAAAAAAGTCTTTAAACTGCAGCCAGATGCTGCTTTGTTTACAGGTGTCAGGCATATTTATGTGTTTTTGCTTTCGCACAGCCCTCCTCACCGCTGTCTACTGTCTCGCTCACGTACTGAGAGGACAGACGCACGCTCCACTTGACTGTCGCGTCTCTTACCCTCTCTGTTTTTCACATAATGATATTATCCTAGCTGAGCCACTGTGTGAGAGCTGAGCAGTGAAAGGAAATTAAGTGAGGAGCCGGCTCTCGCTCAATGGGAGTCGACTCTTCTGATTCACTACAAAGCACTCTCTAAGCACGGCTCTTAGAGCTGATGCTTTGCGCATGACACATTATCGAACGTTACGTTGTGTGTCATGGATACTGTTGACTCCAAATCTCCCGACCACTATGTTGATCTGAGACAGCAAGACCGAGACAGCGAGACCAAGACAAGACCGCAACCAAAGTCCGTCAAGACCAAGACAAGACCAAGACCACGTAAAAGTGTCTCGAGACATCCAACTCTAGGATTTACACAACTGAATTCAATAAGATATAAGCAGATGATTTATGAATTGTCCTGGCTGATTTCCATCCTCTACGCTGACAGTATATTTTTCATGCTGTCTTTATACTAGACTGAATAAAGTTGGTATGAATGTGGAATTCAGTGAATGAATCATCAGTTTCATTTCAAATTCATCTTTGCTACACTTGATGTAACCTCACTCTGACCATGAAGCCACAGCCACTGTGCACCACACACTGTTCTTCACTTTAAATCCATCACAGTGCAGCAAACTAACCTGTTTATCCTGCACTAACTTGAGGGTTTTTTATGCAACCTTCGAATAACATGGTTAGTCTGCCTCAGTTTGTTTTGCAGAAGGTTTCACAATATGAAAAAAAAACATAGTGTCACATGTTCAAAACCAATATTTGATTTAAAAACCCAAGGGCTTACATGCAAGCTTTACATTAACAGTTTATCAAGTGTCACTGAACAGTCCTTACCTTTAAATATAAACTCTGTTCTTCCTCTCCTGGCCTGTCCTTCTTATCTTTCTCCATCTCTGAGTGAAGTTATCTTGCATTTTTCTCTCCCTGTAAAATACAGCAGCTTGGCCTTTAGCTAGCAACACACTGTGCGACAAACTGCACACAGTTTGTTTGTTTGTTTGCTGATGTTTGCTGAGCTGATAAAAACACTGAATTTAAAATTACCTGCCACAAAATGTTACTCCCTTCATGTTTGCTCTTCTTCTATATCACTGGCTAAATGCTGAAGTATGAAGACCACAACTTATCGACACCACATCTCTTATTATGCGACATCACCTGGTGATTAATACAGCAAACAGGCTTGGCTTTCATGTGTTACTATTTAGGCTCAAATCAGTTTGATCATGTTATGTCTATGTGTTCTCTTTAACCTAATAAAATAAAAAGTACTTTGATATTTTTAGTGTTACAAGTTTCATTTACAAAGTATTTATATTTAAAAGATTATGAATGATAAGGATTGTCTTTTGATTGAAAAGCCTATAATTATAGACATATTTAACATTTGTTTTTCAGACTTATTAAATAAGTTGTGGATATGTAGTATATAATGTGCATTTTTTTAATTTATTGTTACATTTTTGTAATTTTACCAATTTTGGTCAATAATTTTAAAAGAAATGTAATAAACATAAGAAACACCATCTGTCATTATACCAGTTTTTTTAAACAGTTTTAACAGTTTATTAATACTTGTTATATAACAAGTATAATGTTATATACCTATACTAAAAATAATATTTATTTATTTATATTTATACCATTTTTTGCCATTTTAGTAGGGAGCACTTTCGTAACAAATCCACGTAAAATTACAGTCTATTTTTTTCCTGTCATTTTTGTGTCCTTTTTACTCAGTGCATCAAGTTTTATCTTTTAAATGGACATTGTATATTTTTTATGTTAAATTTAATTTTTACAAGCTTTTTATGTCAAAAAAACATTTTCCTAATACAAAATTTTATTTTCATGTTTTTCTCACAGTTACATGCTTTATTGTCATTAATTAGTTAATTGTAATTCACCGGCTATTTTTGGATTATTTTCTTGATAGCTCATTCATTTCAAAATTTTAAAAAAAAAATCTTTTAAATCACTTTTCTTTTCTTCATATAATGAACTTCACAGCTGATACTGTCAAAGTGACAACAATACAGTATTGTTATTAATTCAGCAATTATTTTGTTAATGCCATACAATTTTTTTTAATCTATGCATTAGGAATAATCTCATCATTTGTTCAGTTCAGCTTGGATTAGGGTTCATGATACTGTTAGGACTTCTAATTATACCCCACAGACATATTTTCAGCCATGCTAATTGGGTGCTGAAAGCTTTCCAATAATATTTTTTGGATTAGTAAAGTCAAGCCAATTACAATCTAACCTCCGAAACATATTGAAACCAATGGATCTAAGGGGATTTACAGGGCAGATTTATCTTCCAGTACCGTCGCTTTTACATCTGTGTGCCATTTAATGCCTGTACCTCATCACAAAGCTGATTGTTTTCACCCAACAAAACTATTTGGAAATAGTTATTAATCTCCCTCCACAGTGGAGTCTGTTTTGCTGAGACATAATCTGCCAGAGTCTGATTGAGCTACATAATCCCAGCCCCTCGAGTCTCTATTGGATGTCTCTGATGGTGGCTGGAGATGTGACCCCACCCCCGCGTCCTCTGGCGTAGCTTCTCTACTGTATGAGTCTGCCCTGGGGGCTAAACAATATGCTCCTATGTTTTTTTTCTTTTTTTAATTAATCAGAACCTAAATCTGTGTGTCTGAGAACAGAGCTGCACCATCTGACTAATGATGATTCTCACACATTCTGTTAGCTTTTCTACATTGATTTCCTACCTTCTTCTTTCTCCCTTCTTCCTCTCGTTCTTTCCTTCTTTATCATTAACCACCTCACCCTGTGTTTGTTTCTTTTTCTGTCTCGCTTTTTCATCCTGCAAATCCACACTGCTATCTTTCCCCCTTTGGCCTGACCCTCACCACCAGTTCATTGCTCCTTCCTCAACTCACACCCGTACCTTCTTTCACCCTTGTTGCCCTGTCTACCTCCTTTTCTGCAACCAAGTTTTCCAACAGGAGCAGATTCAGGGTCAGTAGTTTTTATCCTGGATCATTTGTATCAGTGAGTGTGCAAAGTGCATAACTGAGCTTAAATCATCACTTGCTGTGACACTGCGCAGCCGTTGGAGATGCACTGACGTGGAAGTGAGTGACAGCTGGGCTGGTCTAGGAATGAATGGAGGATCAATGTCCACACTGCAGGTTTTAGATCTCACCCTGGGTCAACACACCTGAATCACAAGCTCATTACCAGGCCTCTGGAGAACTTCAAGACATGTTGAGGAGGTAATTTATCCATTTAAATCAGCTGTGATGGATCAAGGACACATCTAAAACCTGCAGGGTGTGTGTGTGGGACCCCTGGAATGATGTGACACATATGTGTGTGTGTGTGTGTGTGTGTGTGTGTGTGTGTGTGTGTGTGTGTGTGTGTGTGTGTGCGTCTGTGTGTGAGAGGGAGACAGAGAGAGAGAAACATTTGTACACACTTCCATTACACAGTTAAAATATTACTAATGACAAAACTTCCTAATATCACCTTTTTATGATCTAAGAAGGGCAAGTTGAAAGTTAGTGTGAATATAAAATGCAGGACCTATGCTGCTATATGACATAAACTATTAAATGCAAAGAAGAAGATATTAATTGATAAAGTATGTATTTGTGTTGTGTCAAAATTCAAATTTACCTTTAATGTGCCTTGTTTCAAAATCAGGATATACATTATATATTGTTAATATTTATTCTCCAACCAGCGGTCAAAAACAAATAGTGTTTAAATTGCAAAACAACCAAAAACTAAATATATGATCAAATTAAAGCTAACAACTTTCTTTGTTTTGTTTTGGATGAAAGTTTCTTTTTCTGTTACTGGACACACTGATTATTGTACAGCTTCTATATTTAAAGAGTTATTTTTTTTATTTAAAAAAAAACCCCTGCATACTGCACACTAGTATATTGCAAAAGCTCACTCTTGCATGAACGTTGTATCCTTTTACAAATGTGATCACCTAGTAACAGCAGTTCTTCATTCTGTGAGTCTATTATAGCCAATCGATGAGCTCCCTCTGCTGGTAAGAGTGGAGCAGCACTCCTTGGTCATATGACCAAGGAGCCCACAAAGTGAGTGGTATGTCAGAGACTTTGTCTTAGTAACCACTCTGTTCATTTATCTTTTGGTTTATATTTTTGAACCAGTGGAGAAGTATCTTTTTAAGATCAACTGGTTTTTGAGTAGTTTCTGTTGACATTATGATTTAAAAAGGGCAAACACAATTGTTTGATAATAATTCTGAACCTCGTCAACCATAGCTGAAAACTCAAACAGTTTGATTTGTTCTTATCTATCATCCAAAACGGGCCTTACTCAGAGTTTCTGTCTAAATTCTTCAGACTTTTTATCTGATTTAATGCCCACCTCAAATAAAATAATTATTCTGGATAATTGTGATATCCATGTAGATAATGAAAATGACAGCTTCAATGTTAATCTATTATTAGACTCAACTGGCTCATCAAAATGTGAAAAACCCACCCACCACTTTAATTATTGACAATATTCCCTGAAATCCCCTCTCATTTCCTAACAACATTTAAAATTACAATAATGGATTACACAACAGTGGGGAATACCTTTCATTACAGTAGGTGTCTTTCTGAAAGTGCTGTAACTAAATTTAAGAATGTAGTTCATCCACTGTTGTCTTTTTCAATGCCATATGCCATCATAGTGCAGAGCAGCTACCTGAACTCAACTCGATTATTGAGATAGATTATTTTGTTAATAATTTTACAGCTTCACTGTGTATGACTCTGGAGACTGTAGCTCCTCTAAAAAACTTCAGTGTAACCCTCAAATGCAGATAATGCATAAGCTGGAGAGGAAATGGCATCTTGCTAATTTAGAAGATAATCATTTAACCTGGAAAAATAATTTGTTGTTCTATTAAAAAGTCCTCTGTAAAGCTAGAACATTTTATTATTATCACTCATTAAAAAAAGTTTTTTCTTCAGCACTGTAGCCAGACTTACAAAAGGTCACAGCACTGTTGAGCATAGCATTACTTTAAATTTAACTAGTAAAGACTTCATGAATTTCTTCACAAATAAAATTTTAACCATTACAGAAAAAAATGCTCATATCCACCTCACAGACATAACATTTTGTACAACTACTTTCAATACCATTTATTATTTTAAAGAGTCCTTCTCCGATTGATTTTTCCAAATTTTTTGGATATTGCACATTGAGTGGGGGGGGGGTGCTGTTGGAACTATACTGAATAATGTTATAATAAATACAGTTTAAAGAGGTAAAGGTGTTGGTTGCATTGAAGTATCAACAGAAATACGATTTATAAATAAGGTGTAATATGAATAATAATACATATATGTACAGTTTAAATCCCCATCACCAGTAGGCGGTAGGTGAAGAGTCTTGACCAAGGACACAACGACCGAGAGTGTCCGAGCCAGGGCTCGAACCGGCAACCTTCTGATCACAAGGCGAACTGCCAACTCTTGAGCCACGATCGCCCTCAATAGCAATGATAATAATACTTATGTGATGTAACACAAGCTTATAGGAATCATGTTATATACTTTTCCATAGCATTACATTTGAATTGCAATTACAATTGAACAGTTCAATCTTTCAAATAACGGACAGATATTTGTGAAATCATGATACATTTGTGAATGTATTTTAACAATCTAAATATGCATATGTACAGACAGATACATTTAATAATTATGAAGATTATGTTTTATTACATTACAGTGATTTAACGTTAATTGACATTTGAAATGTGAAGTCAAAGTCTATTTACGTAACTTTAATGATATTCTAGAAGAACAGAACAAAACTGTAAAATGCACAGTAAAATACTTTTATATTAGGATTTTTTCCTACGGTGCAGCCATACCTGCGACCTTGTGGTTGTTAGTTCACATTCATTGGCCGATGCTTAGCGTCATGTTATTATGTGTCCCAACATCCAATGGCATGTCACATTGTTTTCATGGCCACACCCTCACCCCAGGTGCAGAGGCCTATTTCTGTTCAGGAATGTTGTGAATACTTTGAGATTTATATTAATTGCAATTCCTACCTCTACATTTATTTTTTAAAATATATAATTAGCACAACGTGGCCGTGCAATGTTTTATATGTTTTTTTTAGTTTTTATTCCTATTAATTATATTTTCACTTGTTACCTCTGAATTATTGAATCAGACCTAGATGACATGAAATTTTCAGCAAAATTATAATTCAAATACTCCTTTAATTATTGATTATTCAAATTAATTTTCGATCATTTTATATATTTTTCCATAGTATTACATTTGAATTTAACAGATCATTCTCTCACATAACAGACAAATATTTGTGAAATTATGATACATTTCTGAATGTATTTTTACTATCTACATATGCATATGTACAAAAAAATACATTTAAAAAACAAGTAAATTGTGTTTTACTATATTTACAGTGATTTTACATGATGTTGACATGTAAAATCACTGTGTAAATTTAATGATATTCTAGAAAAACAGTACAAAACTGTAAAATATACAGTAAGATACTTTGACATTACTATTTTTGGAACAGTGCAGAACTTCACCACTCTGGTCCTCCAGACTGAAGTTGGTTGGAATGTAAGTATAATTCCTATTGTTGTAACTGTAAAAGCTGTCAAGGAATAAACTGGCAGATAAAAATAGTGGCCGAAATGTTTTCAGTGGGGTGCAATGTTACCTGTTAATAAGATTTTGCTATGTCTCACATTACTCCAGCAAAGCTCTCCTCACTTACCTAACACTTCCTCTGCAGCCTGCTCACTTGGCCCGGTTCTCCCGGATCCACCTCTGTCTGCCTTTGGCTCCTGGGGGGGTTATTTCGACTTCCGCCTTCATTTTCAAAGACAAAGACACTCACACTCACACCCAACATTCTCACTCTTTCTCGCACTCACACACTCCACAAGAAGATTGTTGATTTATGTATCTGTGCATTTTCAAATTTGTGTGTTCCAGGTGTTGTATGTTTGCTTTTCTTACAGGTGCAGCAGTTCACAAAAGCTGACAGATAGGACAGGATTTAAAAAAATAAATAAATAAAAATGCTGATGATGACGATGAAGCTGTGATGGATTATTAGAGATCCTTCTGGACTGTGTGACCTCTGTGTGTCTGATTCAGCAGTTGTGCTAGTCTCATCTGTCACACACCCCGTCTTCTGAATTTTGCTGGCTGTCCACCTCATTCATGATTCATGATTATAAAAAGAGTTGAATGAATTTTGTAATTCATTCAAATATTCAAGCATGATATACTGGACTGTAAAATCACTTTTACTGTAAATGACCATTCTAATATTACTGAAGAAATTCAACTATTATACATATTGATGATATAATCACACAAAATTATTCATAAAAACTCAGTTTCATCTCAACATGAGTTCGCAGAAATTAAAGGATGTTTCGGCTCAAATTAACAAGCTCAATGGAATATGATTACAGCATATAACAAATTCATAAAAAATCATGTTTTACAGTTGACAGGAAAAATCTTAGTGGAGTCATCTTTTTGCTCACCTACTCTACGTGTCTGTGTAGCTTCATTTCAAACAACTGCAAGGTTCCAGAGAAATGAAGGGGCAATTCTGCTGAAACTGAAAAACGTCACAAGAATGCAATAACCTCATATTAAAATATTTTTTAAAAATCATGGATGATGGCTGACATGGAATTCTCAATTGATTCCTCTTCTCAGCCACTTGCACTACATGTCTGCGACTGTTTCAGCTTCAACCACTGCTGTATTCTTCAGAAAATAAAGGACAGTTATGCTCATATTTCATTAGGTTATTCTGATCAAAAATTAATAAAAAATGTTCCTTATTACAATATTCATTTCTCTTACTTAAGATGATTTATCTTGCTCATACTAATGTAATATGCTTTATTTTTCACTTACAGGGAGTGACAAAGGACAGCAGAATACAGACAATAATACACACTGGATAAACTAAACTAACCCAACTAAACGGGGAACCAGGGTTAACTTACATAGAGGAGAACAGGGGGACTAGACAGCGGAAGATGGAGATGAGACTGGGCCACTGGGGAACACACAAGTGGACAAATCAGGATTATTGAGATGCGCGAATTAAACTCAATACCAAACACGGAAGACATGAGACCATCAAAATAAAATGGTAACTAAGACAAACACACACACACAATTTCACATCAACTATCAAGAATTATTTTTACTGAGTTTTTGATATACTTTTGTTGTATTCCATTAAATGTCTTAAATTTGAGCAAAATTGTCCATCATTTTCTGTGGAATAAAGGACAATTTTGCTCATTTGAGTTTAAACCGTGCACAACTGTGGTGTAGGTGAGCCAGAGGAAGAAAAATGTAACCGAAAATTTAATGTCAGCTTTAAAATAAATTTTGCTAGATTCAATTCAATTCAATTCAATTCAATTCAGTTTTATTTATACAGCACCAAATCACAACAACAGTCACCTCAAGGTGCTTTATATTGTAAGGTAGACCTACAATAATACATACAGAGAAAAACCCAACAATCACATGACCCCTTATGAGCAAGTGCTTTGGCGACAGTGGGAAGGAAAAACTCCCATTTAACAGGAAGAAACCACAGGAGAACCAGGCTCGGGGAGGGGCGGGGCCATCTGCTGCGACCGGTTTGGGTGAGGAGAGGAAGACAGGACAAAAGACACATTGCGGAAGAGAGCCAGAGATTGATAATAGCTAATGATTAAATGCAGAAAGGTCTATACACACAGTGGTAAAGGTAAGTGAAGAAGAAATACTCAGTGCATCGTGGGAATCCCCCAGAAGCCTACACCTATTGCAACTACAGGAGGATTCAGGGTCACCTGATCCACCCCTAACTATATGCTTTATCGAAAGGAAAAGTTTTAAGCCTAAAAAGCAGAGAGTGTGTCTGTCTGCTGAATCCAAACTGGAAGCTGGTTCCAAAGAAGAAGGGTCTGAAAGCCAAAGGCTCTGCCTCCCATTCTGCTTTTAAATACTCTAGGAACAACAAGTAAGCCTGCAGTATGAGAGTGATGAAAATGACAGTTCGCTTGACAGCATTGTTGATCCTGCGTCAGTGAGACACAAAGGTTGCTCTAAAACCACCGTGGAGACTTCTGTGGACCCAACAAGACTAAAGAAAAATTCTCATATGAGAGACGTTTTGTAACTCTCCACAGCTGTGGGTCAGGGTCAAAGAGCATGAACTGGAATCAGTACAATAGGTGGGCTGCTTGGGAGGACAGTCATGGCAGCCAAATGTCAAACTCTACACTTAAGTGCTGTTTTATCAAGCCAAAATCCAGCGCAGGTTTGTCACGGCCTGGTCTTATTTTGAAAGGTCAGACAGGAAGTCCTGTTTATTTCCTTAAGTGTCTGCTGCTGACGCAGGAGTGACCGCTCAGTCAAGGAGTGAGGAGGCTGGGCTGACGCTCGGCCAGTAACACTGCTGCTGCAGCAATGATGCGATTTATTGTGGAGTGTCGGAGGACGCTGCGAGCGAGAACCCCCGAGGATGGAGGGTAAAACAGCAATACTTACTCTCTGCGGCTCAGTGCTCATTTCCATTTCTGTCTTTAATGTAGACTCCAGAAGACTGACACATATTTCTCCAGTCCTTAGGCAAGTAGTTTGTAGTACGCTTTTATAATATTACATATATAACTATAACTATGTATATGGCATATCCTGACATACTTACCCAGAGGTACAGAATGTGAATATGCTAACACGTAATGAGAAATGCTCTTTGTTTTTGCACATGTAACAGCGGAGCGAAGAAATGGGACAAACAGCTGACAGTTGACAGTGGGGATGTGGAGGCGACTTTGGCAGATCAAAGTGAAATTAATTGTACTAATTTAATGTTCTTGGTGATAAATAACCCACTAATGCAACTGATCAGTTTTCTAGTAGCTGGTAGTAGCTACAACAACAAATAACAGCATTGTAATAGTTTTAGCAGCAGATTTAGATTGAGAATAAAAAGATTTAGATTTTTTTTTTGCAACATGTGTTTTATTATCAAGTAAAAACTAATTTATATCTAATTTTGACATACTCACAAATGTGTGTTTGAATCCACATGAAAACAAAGCAACTGGAACACTTACAAGTATTTATCAAATGGGTATATAAAACCCCTTTTTAAAAAATATGGTTATGTTTAAATGAGATGATGAGATAGCCTTTATTTGTCAGTTGCAAGTCTTTTGCCCACAACCGAGATGACAGACCTTGTCAACCGTACATACAATACAAACATCACATTGGGGAGACAGGTCAGGCCAGGTAGCGAGGAAAAAAACATCGAAATATGTAACACAAAAGGATAATACAGGAATGCACAGATATCAACACACCATAACACAATAAACACAGACAAGCAACATGGGAAAGAGTTCCAGTGTGTACATCTGATCTGGGACCGCTGCAATCTTCGACTGTACCTCCAACTGACCCGATGTCGACATCAGAGGGGAGGTAAGCGTTGGAGGTGGCGTTGGGTAGGGAAGGTGATGCGTCAGTGAGTGCTTATCAGTATCAGTATATGTATGTGTGTGCGTGTCCATAGTTCAGCTGAGACAGTGTCCTTCGCCCTGCCAGGCTAAGTAAACAGTCTTCCAGCCAACCCAGGTGGCCTTGTATGGAATGGGAAGGAACAGACTCAACACAGTCGTTATCAGGGAGTTTTTGTTCAGCTCCAGCCTTGAGCCCACAGCTGGCGCCGAAGGGGTAGCCACATTACGATGGTGATTTTTCTTTTTGCAAACAACTCATGAGAATTTCAAGCTGTTTTTAACACTCTGTCACTGGTCTCTCAATCTCCCGTTGGATAGCTGCGAGTTTCTCCATGATGTTATTAGCCGTCGATTCCGTGATCTTGTCACTCTTTTGCTCACAGAGCAGATTCTGAGATCTCACGACCGCAGCCAACTGATCCGTGATGTAAATTGTTAACATCTCAGATAAAACACAAAAGTATTCACTCGTCTGCCTTCACACACATATGAACTTGAGTGACATTCTTAATCCATAGGGTTTAATATGATGGCGGGCCACCCTTGCAGCTATAACAGTTTCTACTCTTCTGGGAAAGCTTTCCACAAGGTTTAGGAGTGTGTGGGAATTTTTGTCCATTCTTTTAGAAGTGTTTCTAGAACTGAGGTCAGGCATTGATGTTGGACAAGAAAGCCTGGCTCACAGTCTCTAATTCATACCAAAGGTGGTCTGTCGGGTTGAGATGAGCACTCTGTGAGGCCAGGCAAGTTCTTCCACACTGAACTCGCTCATCTTTATGCAACCTACTACGCCCAAATTACTCTCCAATGTATCGATCAGAATATGTGTGAATATTAGATAGACCACTTTAGTTGCAGTCATGGACAGCAGCACAAATCATAGTAGATAGTGGATAGCTGTACATTAGAAATTCCTCACACAGTGAAACTTCTTCTCAAATGAATAAGTGCTGATGAATTGACAAGTAAACTATAACTTACAGTCACTTACACATTTTACATCACATTTGATTAGGCTTGTACCACAAAGGGTTTAATTATTTATGGAGAAAACACCATGGAAGACTCATAAGAACTAAAAACCATCAGTCAAAGTGATTAACACTAGAATTACAGAGCCTTTTTCCCTTGTTCAAGTCCCTACTACTAGATTTACTAGCCTGCGCAAATTTGCGTAAATTCCACCCGACCTTAACACCTCTTGGCACCCCGCTGAGATTTTCACAGGTTTTCAGCTCCATTGTTCTCCTGCTTTTGTTGTGCAAACACACCCTCCCCCAACCCCTAACCATGAGAGATTCAGGTCTTTCCTTTCCTGCAAGGCTACTTTCCTTCCTTACCTGCAGCGTACTATACACTATGGTAGTTTCTATGTGCAATATTTCTCATATGCAATATTAGTTCTTGTCAATCCTTGTCACTACATTGGATGCCTGGCCATAAACATATATACACAGAGTTGTACATATATTTATATAGCCACACCTTATATAATATGCATAAAGTTTAGTTATACACACAGACACATCTATATCTCTATATCTATCTATATTTATATATATGTATATATGTATATATATATATATATACATATAGATGTGTGTGTGTGTATACATACACCAATATTTTTGAATACTCGTGTCCATATTTATGTTTCCAGATTGTTTGTATAGTGCACTTGTGTGTGTGTGTGTGTGTGTGTGTGTGTGTGTGTGTGTGTGTGTGTGTGTGTGTGTGTGTGTTTGTGCAACATTGGCATTTGTTTACTCAGATCCAAGGCAGGCCAAACCTCTGTGTTACAACCTACATACAAAAGACACACATTCACAATATATGGGTACACAAGTCTGTTTTATTTCAAAGTGTTTCAAACTTTACATTTGGTACAGGTGAATTTCTGACATGTTGCACAGGTAAACCTGCGGCGATTCCTGTTGCAGCTCTCTTGCACCCATTTTCGCGTTGTCTGCATTGTAATATTTCCTTGTGCTGCATGAATCAGCAACGAAGTTGCTGAGCTAGAAGACTCAGAAACAATCTTCTTTGCCTGTCCACCCTGTACATGCCTTGTACAAAATGCAGGCATTCACTGCCGCCAGGTCCAGCATATTGTAGAAAACCGCTACTGGCCACCTGCGTGTTGCTGATCTTACGGAATACATCCGTGCCATTTGGTCCAAAACGTCTACACCACACTGTAAAAGGAGAGAGAGAGAGTCATGAGTATATGTTTTTTTCTATAGGCCTGTATAGCACACATCAGAAAACACTGTAGCACTGGTGTAAATTGTACACACATTCACATACCTTCATGTGGTTATAGTCTGTTATCGTGTTGGGTTTCCTCTTTCTGCCGTCACCGATCGGACTTTATTCACCATGCCCAGTAACGTTGTTTTGCGCTGCAGCAGTCTGTGCGACAGTGACAGTGAAGTAAAGAAATTGTCCGTTGTGACATTTCTCCAATCATCCAAAAACGGCTCCATCAGTTTCATGACCACGTTCTCTGCCAGCCTCTCTTCCTTCTGACGACTGGGGTCCTTTCCCAAGTAAGGAGATGCACTGCAGACATATTTGGTGTCCAAATCCGTGGCCATCCAGAACTTGATCCCAAATTTGTCTGGCTTGGTTGCAATATACTGTGTGAATGGACAACAAACCTTGGTAGGGAACAGCTGTTCCCTACCAAGCATTTCTTGCAGCTGGCAATAACGGTCGTGCATTCAGTATAGCTGTGACTTCCGCAAGAAATGTGGTCAAAATCTCATGAGTAAGTTGAAGCATTTCTACCAGGCAATTTCTGAAAGTTGTAACACAGAGGTTTGGCCTGCCTTGGATCTGAGCAACTCTGAGTGAGCAAATGCAAATGTGCCAGGCCTCAAGGATAATGGGTGGTTTGCACAACAAAGGTTGGAGGAGAAACAAGCTGACGACCTGTGAAAATCTCAGCAGGGGTGCTTAACACCTCGGGACTTGCACCAGAAAATAAAAAAGCCAGTAATTCTAGGGGGTGTTGGGTTTAGGGAAGCTACGCAAATTTGCGCAGGATAGTAAATCTAGTGTTAAGCTGCAGTGACTGTAGCCTAGCTAGTTAAAGTCAGTTGCTGAGATAGCCTTGGCTATAATTTCAGGAATTAGGAGAATGTGAAGGAAAGGAACATTGTATTTTTACGCTACACAAAGTAAAAGGACAATACAAGAAATTATGTTCTCTCGCGTTAATGACATCAGGTTGTGGTTGGGTTAGCAGCAGGGTTGGAGTAGAGGTGAGCAACAAAAATTAAATTAAATCATGTTCCAAAACAATTAAAGTGTTTTAAGTGGAAGGAAACAACATTAGAAGCTTCCTTTCACTTCCCGGGGTGTCACTGTGATGATGCGTGACTACTTAGAGTAGCAAAGCTAGAAAAAATGATTTGTCCTCTATAACTAGTACACTGAAAATACAGGACAACACTACCACACTACATGCTTATGAATGCTGTGTCAAGAATGTCAAATGACATAGTTGTTGTTGGGAACATAATTATCATGACACAGGATTCCTAAGCATGTAGTGTGGGTGCAGCTGAGCAGCTGACATGAAGGGAGCAAATGTTCCAGGATGGCACTATCTGTTGTTAATAAAAGCACCTCTGCTTTTTATCGTGCACTTTTCGGTTTTCTCCCTGAACCATCTGCAAGCCTCTGATGGTAACAGTGAGAGTACTGTCCTATGGCTTTATCTCCCCTCCTCCATCTGTGTCTCTGATGTGGTCCTATCTCTTTTCTGTCACCTCATTGTTTCTCTGCATGTGAAATGGCTGCGATTTTCATTCTGGTCAGAAGGCAACACAGTTGATTCAAAGTAATCAAAAAAGCACAAATCAGTTACTAAATCTTAGCTTGAACTGAGAGAAAAGGAGTTCCAGGTTAACCTAATCCCGAAACATGCTAATCACACAAAGTAAAGTTATTTACTCCAAATACGGTGACATTTTATTGGCTGATAAACTGTTTTACCCTACCTGTAACTGCTTGTAGAGGAGCAGCATCCAAACTGTACATACTTGAACAATTTTGCATTTCTACTTTGATAGCACATTACAGTGCTTCGTTCTAGCTCTATTTTGATTAAGTGCACAAACAATGTGGGAGATAAAGCCACCATTCTATTGAAACTTTAGCTGTTCAGGAGTAACTAAACAGAAATACATGAGAGGTAGCTGATGATCTGAGTAGTACCTACAAAATGGCAATGCACCTATTCTCAGAGTACCCCTTCACCCAAGAACATTGGTTTTGCTTGTATAGTTGTATTTGTGCTCTTGAAAACTATTTGATGAAAACGCCAATGAGGTTGGCTAATGAAGTAGGGCAGAATGAATATTGATTGATATTGATTGCCTGTGCAGACTGCTGCTGCTGTGCTCTAGGATTTTTATGGATGGCTCTCTCTCACACACACACCCACACACTGTGTGTTGTGTATGAACCGATCATACTGCAGAGGCCAGTGGTGATGGAGAGGGGGAGAGTATAGAGAAGGACATGAAGGAAACAGTGGTATGGGAGGAAACTGAGGAGGAGGAAAAACATGAAGAATGGAGACTTGTACAGGAATGGGCGTTCTTCCATGGATGCATAAGTCTGCTCTACCCTTTTCTTCTCTGGTCTGACTCATCTTCCACACTGGTGCAGTCTGCCTGTGTGCATTTTCCAGCACACACACACACGTGCGTGCAGGCGCTGACACGTTAACAGAGGGAGCTCCGCCTCCTCTGCAGTGTAGCGACAGCTAGAGAGGGGCAGCAATGGAGGAGCCAGCAGTACAGCAGGAAAAAATAGAGGGATCGTGGGAAGGAGGGCATGATGAAGGAAAAGCAGACTGGAAAAACGAATGCTCTCTCTCATCCCTCCTTAAACATTCCTGTCTTCTTTGCTGGTCATCTCCCAGGGACACCGACATCACGGAGACTGATGAGAGAATCCTTGCCAAGACGGCCGAGATCAGAGTAAGAAGACCACAGCACCTAGCACTGGTGTGTGTGTGTGTTTGAATCTGTGTGTGTCTGTGTTTTTTGTCGAAATCATATTTTCTGTTATTTGTGAGATAATTTGGACAGTACCTATATCATTTTTATGTATGTGTGTGGCTGTAAGGTTTCCAGTTTGGGACCCTTCCATCACTGCATTTCCCATGATGCTATCATGTGATGTCATGATGCTGTAGGACTAGTCTCACAAAGATGAAGCTGTAAACACACACGTGTTCAGCGGAAGTCTGGATTGCCAGACTGTCCTGGTCCTTGAAATGTTCACATTTTTATGGGCTCAAATTGTGGTCATAAATATTTTGTACTTGTAAATCAGGATTTGTATGTGTAAAAAGAATTTGTGTGTGTGTAAAAAAGATTTGTGTGTGGACTTAGCCAAAAAATACCTCTGAAACTCTGCACTCATTTTTGAAGTTACAAGTACGAATTTTGACCCTATTTTTCTTGCTTTCATCTGATTGGCCAATGTCATGTCAATCACAAATTTAACTATCCAATCAGAGAACAGATGGGTTTAGCTATTGGAGGGGTGCTTTATGGAGCTTCAGGTCTTTGAAGGGAATAAATGCCCTTTTACATGCCAGCCCAGCGCAGTGTTGCCAACTTAGCGACTTTGTCGCTATATTTAGCGAGTTTTCAAACCCCCTTAGCGACTTTTTTTTCTAAAAAGTGACTACCGACAAATCTGGCGACTTTTTCTGGTGTTATTGGAGACTTATTTATGACGACTTTTTGATGTGAAAGCACGTATCGCTTTTACTCTCAACAAGCAGCGGGTGCTGCCGTGGGCACCTCGCCCGTTCCAAAGCGCTCACAGGTGGAGGATAGTCCTCCCCCAGCTGCTATCAGGGCAGGAGATGTTCACACCTATGCGTCCAAACTGCAAATGAATCGCGCATGAGCGAAGCCGCTGCTCCCGCACTGACTGTAACGCAGTCAGTTCTTCTTTTACTCTTATGCTGTTTTGTGGATCACAAGGTTTAAAACTACTTATAAACACACACACACAAAGTAACTCCACCAGAGTGCCTATTTCGGATCACTTTTGCCGGTCCAAGCCCGGGTGAAGGAGCAGGGTTGGAATTGTGACATTAAAAAAACAATAATTGCTAAAAGAAATTGAATTTGTAGTTCTAAATAAACTCTAAATGCATTTAGGACGTTTTTTACTCAATTTATGTCTCTTCCGCGATGTTATTTCTCTCTCCAGCAACATAGGTTACAATTACATTAGCATGACCAATTATGCAATTAGGCGATGACGTCATTTAGCGACTTCTAGCGACTTTTAGGACAGCCAATAGCGATTTTCCCTACTGAGGAGTTGGCAACACTGGCCCAGCGTTTTCCTTCATCACCACGAAGAAATAACAGTCTGTGGTGGTCCGAGTTTTGTGATTTTTGTGTCACAGGTTTACGTGCTTAATACAGGGACCTCCAGAGCCTTTTCAACAGCGCTGCGGACCTCGGGGGAGGGGGGGTATTGTGGAAATGACAGTCTTCAATAGTGGGGATAGTTACAAAGCTTTCTTCGTTATGAATTAGCATACATGTTTTTATTGAACATTTGAAGAACCAGCAAAAAAACCCAGAAACTCTTGTAGAGGACATAAAGTCAGAGATAGAAACGACAAGGAGCAGGTGCATCTAGTACAGGTAGAGCTGCTGCAAAAACCCACAGAGCTCAGCAGCCAGCGTAACAAATTCTGGATCCTTGGCTTTTAGTTAGCAGTTAGCATTAGCAGCACATGCTGCGTCCGATGTGAAAGGACCTTTATGCTGCGCACTGTGACTCACAGCAATGGTCCCGGGTCAGCCCTGACTTTGTGTTAAACTAATCCTAAAGTAATAATGATATTTCTAACCACTGATATACCACAACTTTATCCTTTCAACAGCTGCTGAAAGTTAGGGGACCTAGCTGCTATCGGATATTTATATAGAGATCCCCCAGCTTCAAACTGTATTACCCTTCAAGGACCTGCAGTTCAAAAAAGCGCCCCTCCGACAGCCAAACCCATCTATTCTCTGATTGGATAGTTAAATTTGTGATTGAGATGACATTGGCCAATCAGATAAAAGGAAGAAAAATAGGGTCAAAATTTGTACTTGTAACTTGAAATTTGAGTGCAGAGTTTCAGAGGTATTTTTTGGCTAAGTCAAATCACACACTTTTTTTTAACAATAAATTTTTTTACACATACAATTTTTTTTTTTTTTTTCACACACACAAATCTTTTTTACACACACAAATTCTTTTTACAAATCTTTTTACACACACACAAATTCTTTTTACGAATACAAATCTTTTTTACACACACAAATTCTTTTTACAATTTTTTTTACAAATCACAAATTCTTTTACACACAAATTCTTTACACACACACAAATTCTTTTTACACATACAAATCCTGATTTACAATTACAAAACTGATTTACAAGCACAAAATATTTATGACCACAATTTGAGCCCATAAATTTTGGTGACTTCTCTATGAACTTTAAAAAAGGGGAAGTGTGTTCACACCCAGGTAACATTTCTGATACCAGACCAAAAACCAACCAAGCAAAGGGAAAATCTCTGTACAGTAATTGGAGCTAAATAAGACCTTTTGTCTTTCTTTTTTTTTGTCCCTAAAAACCAAAACTCTCAATTATTTTGTTGGATTTTCAGTTTGTTGGATCTCTCTCTAAACACACAAAATTAAACCCACTGATGGATAACTTGGGCTGATGTATTTTCGGAATTGTGTTTTTTCACCTGCACTTTGTGTGTGTAAATGTTTCATCATCCCAGCGTTTATATCGTTCTGCAGATTTTAACTGTGTCTTTGTGTGTGATGTAGGAGCTGGAGAGCGCAGTGGCAGTGGAAAACTTGGAACTTCAGGAGCAGAGGTCAGACCGCAAAGAGCTGGAGGAGACCCTAGTTAAATTAGAGAAACACAAAGAGAAACTGATACAGCAAATAAAGGCAACCAGACAGCTCTGCTATGAAGAAAGTCAGCAGGTAATGATGCACAGTACTGCTGCTCTGGCAGCGTGTGCTCTGTATTTTTTCAGCATTCACGTGATGCACAGCTGTGTGAGTGGGTATCTCGTCTCCTCGACTGACACGCCGCCTTGAAAACTACGGTCAGTTTGAGGGATAAGTTGATGTTAACTGTAGAGTTTTTAGAGGTGGGTGAAACTGTTGAGCGCACAGTGGAAGTGTTTAGAACCTGCCCAGAGAAAATGACTTTGAATAACCCAAAGTTTTTCAAAATTCCAGACTGTGTCATGGTTTGGGGTTTGTGACACAGCTTTTTGAGTTTTCCTTTAGGTTTATGACGTTTGCTTTATTGGGATGTTTTAGGGTTGAGTTGTGCTCCGCAAATGTTTTGAGTTATTTTGTATTCATGTTTCCTGAGTCTGTTTTGTTCCTGTGTGCGTTCCTTCATCCCGGCGCCTGTGTCAAGCTGCATGTCTTAGTCTGCATCTTGGTGTGTTTCCTGTTTTATTTTGACAGTCTCTTGTCCCATGTTCAGTGTGTTCAGTTTTGCTTCCCCCTTCTCGTCTGTTAGATTATGATCTGCTGTGTTCCCCAGGTCTCTCCTCTTTGCCGTGATTTCCCCTTTTGTATATATTGTTTATGTTTTACTCTGTCCATCATTGTGATCTCTCTCTTGCTGTGCGTCCTGTGTGCGTGGTAAATCTCTGTACTGCTATGTCTGTTTAGTTTCTGTCAGTTAGCCTCCCTAGTTTTTTTATTCTCACTAGATCCAACAATAAAACTAAATTCAATCCTGCCTGCATGTATGCACTTTGGGTCAGAAACTCTGCCTGTCTGAGACATAATTTACAGTAAAAAATGTGATGAACTGCAATATACGTTATTGCAGTTGTATTGTTATAATATCGTAACATGGGGTGTCTGTTGATTTCAACCTCTTTTTATATATTTTTATATATACATTTAAAAAATTCCCTTTCCCCCCCTGTGGGTGGTCTATCATTCAAGCTCTGGTCCTCTACCAGAGGCCTGGGAGCTTGAGGGTCCTGCACAGTATCTTAGCTGTTCCAAGTCCCAAGCTAGCCACTCGCCTAGCTTGGGACTTGCTCCACCTAGTGCTCTGATTACCACTGGGACCACTGTTACTAGGGCTGCTCGATTATGGCAAAAATGATAATCACAATCATTTTCACTGAAATTTAGATCTCGATTATTTGACGATATTTATTTAACAATAACAATGTATTGAATAATGGCTTTAAAGATTGTCAAAAAATAGTATAAAATAGTGTGCAAATACTGATTACAGTGAAAATGTTTGCAATATAAAAAATAAATGAAAAATGTAAACATCTATGTTTAGTGAACTTCAAAATACTGCACAATATTTGATCCACCTCTGACTCCGCGAACCCATAATGTTTCCACACCACTGAAGTCGTTTTACCTCTCTTTTCAACCAACGGCATTCTTTCTTCAGCAGCCATTATCCTCTCCTCTCCAAATAACTTCTGCTTAGCTTCCTGAGCTTTCCGAGCTTCCCTCGGGTCCTCTTAATTGTTGTGACATGTATTCGAAACGCAGAGAGGTGCGCTCGATTTGCCACACGGAGCAGCGCGAGAGTAAAGCACGAGGGAGGTGCTAATAATTGGCTCAGTCATTTTTAATGATCGTTGAAAGCCCAGATCGTAATCGAGATTAAAATTCGATTAATTGAGCAGCCCTAACAGTTACCTTCACCCTCCACATCTTCTTGAGCTCTTCTCTGAGCCCTTGGTACTTCTCTAGCTTCTTGTGTTCCTTCTTCCTGATGTTGCTGTCATTTGGAACCGCTACATCTATGCACTTGTCTACCACTACTATGTCCGGTTGGTTAGCCACCACCATTTTGTCCGTCTGTATCTGGAAGTCCCACAGGATCTTAGCTCGGTCATTCTCCACCACCCTTGGGGGCGTCTCGCATTTTGACCTCGGGACTTCAAGCGCACATTCGGCACAGATGTTCCTGTACACTATGCCGGCCACTTGGTTATGGCGTTCCCTTTATGCCCTGCCTGCTAGCATATTGACCCTGCTGTTATGTGCTGGATTGTCTCAGGAGCATCTTTACACAGCCTGCACCTGGGGTCTTACCTGGTGTGATAGACCCCAGCCTCTATGGATCTTGTGCTCAGAGCTTGTTCCTGTGCTGCCATGATTAGTGCCTCTGTGCGGTCTTTCAGTCCAGCTTTGTCCAGCCACTGGTAGGACTTCTGGATATCAGCCACTTCCTCTGTCTGCCGGTGGTACATACCGTGCAGGGGCCTGTCCTTCCATGATGGTTCCTCCTCTTTCTTGGGTTTCTGTTGGCTCAAGTATTCACTGAGCAGGCAGTCAGTTTGAGCCATCATCCTAATGTAGTTCGTTGTCTCATCCTGGACTGTGGTACTGACACTCACCAGTCCCCAACCTCCTTCCTTCCGCTTACCATACAGCCTAAGGGTGCTGGACTTGGGGTGAAACCCTCCATGCATGGTCAGGAGCTTCCTGATCTTCATGTCAGTGGCTTCTAACTCCTCCTTTGGCCAACTTATTATTCTACCAGGGTACCTGATCGCGGGTAGGGCATAGGAGTTGATAGCCCGGATCTTGTTCTTAACATTCTTACCTAACGGCCTCTTCAGGTACTTGTAGCTGTCCTCTATGTCTGCATTGTTGCTTTCTGGTAGTTCAATCCCCTCAGTTCTGACTACCTTCCCTCTCTTTGTTATTATCCGACTACACTTTTCCAGCCCGAACGACATTTCGATGCCATTGCTGTATATCCTGGTGGTTTGGATCAGTAAATCGATGTCTCGTTCACTCTCGGCATATAGCTTGATGTTATCCATGTAGAGGAGGTGGCTGACAACTGCTCCATTCCATAGTCAGTATCCATAGCCAGTCTTATCAATGATCTCACTGAGGGGTTCAGAGCAGCAGTGAGGACAGAGCATCTCCTTGGTAGATCCCGCACTTGATGATGGCTTGTGCTATGAGCTTGAAGTTGGACTCTAGCATTGTCTGCCACATCCCCATTGAGTTCCTGATGAAGGCCCTTAGGGTCATGTTGATCTTGTACAGTTCTAAGCATTCCAGGATCCAGGTTTGGGGCATCAAGTCATGGGCCTTCTTGTAATCAATCCAGGCAGTGCACAGGTTGGTCAGCCCAGTCCTGCAGTCTCAGGCGACTGCTTGGTCTACCAGTAGCTGGTGTTTTGTGCCTCTGGTATTCTTTTCTGTAACCCACTCATGTATTGACCCATGTGCCTGTTCATCTTAGCCGCTATGATGCCTGACAGGAGCGTCCATGTGGTGCTGAGGACGTTATTGGCTGGTAGTTGGACGTGACCAATTCCATCTGTGGGCCTTCAGTTAGCCATTCTGGGTGTCTCTCATTGAAAAGCAGCTGGTTCATCTGCGCTGCCAGATGCTCATGTAGTGCAGTCAGCTTCTTCAGCCAGTAGGTGTGAACCATGTCAGGACCTGGTGCTGTCCAATTCTTCGTACTGGTGACCTTTTCTTGGCTGTTTGCCACTGTAAAGTTACTGGATCCTGTTCAGAGGTTGCTGTGGTCTGTTCCTAGATCCACTAGCCAATGAGCATTGCTGTTTTGGGTTGCGTCCTTCTCCCATATGCTCTTCCAGTATTGCTCTGTCTTCCAGCCTTGGTGGTGCTATTCTTACGATAGCACAGTGGTCCCCTTTGGAACTTCACATTGGGGGTTCAACTCCCAACCAGGCGTGTATCCAGTAAGGGTCAGCAGGCTAGGCACCCATGCTAACCAAGCCTAACTTGGAATATTTGCGATATATTTAACTGAAGACATATCGGCTCAGACTTCACCGGGTCAGGTGTTGAGGAACCTGGACTGTCAGGAGTAATGAGAAATGGACCAAGATGGTAGATAGTTGTTAACGAATAAGTTCAACTGGTTTGGTTTGGTGAGTGATGGAGGGAAGTGACTGACCATTGAGAGCATTTACAGCTACCAGAACCTCAAGAAGAACTTACCATGAACAAGGTTTTATATGGGTACAATAACAAAGTCACAAGACAATAGTGTCACAAAATGTTCCATGAATCTCTGTTAATCAGACTCTCCTCGGCACCTGCCTTCAAAAGCACTTGTAATGAATAGGTCCTGGTCTTGCCACACAGGGTGGTAGGGAGTTGCATACGGGGACCCTCAGCATCTGGAGAGGCACTGCCCACTTAGTATCCCCACAGTTACTGGTAGGCACTGTCTTTTGGCCAGGCAGGGCAAGAGGCCAGAAAGTGGCCCAACAAACCGCAATACATACACAATCGCTCCTCAAACCTCCTCCAGCATTTCTCTGATGTCAACCTTGTGCATCCCAGTTGCATTGCCTCAGCTTGAGTCAAAGCAAATGCCAACAAGGAAGACCGGTCCCATCTGGGGGTCCTTGAGGATCAGGACTGTTCAGCCTTCAGTTAGCCATTCTGGGTGTCTCTCATCGACTAGCAGCTGTTTCATCTGTGCTGCCAGACACTCGAGGAGCTAGTAAGAAAGGTCCGAGGAGCAAAACGAGTGGAGAAGTGCCCACCCTGGTCATTGTAACCTCTAACCCCCTTCTCTCTCTTTCACGCAACCGATTGTCAACCTGATTGCAAAATCTGCTAGGCTTTCAAAACACCTGGGTTCATCCCGAGCAGCGAGCTCATCCTTTTAAAGTGGAGCACAAAGTGTTTTCTTACCCCCCTGTGTCTGTGCCCTTAACACGAAAATTAATGGAGAACTCGGCTACAGACAGGGTACTGTCAGAGGCTGAGCAACTGATGGGCTGCTTTATCAGTGCACAAAGGATAGTGGAATAAAACCTTGAAATCTTGGAGGAACTGTGCATAAGTAAGTATTTCTAAAGAATGTCAGCAGGAGGTAAGATTTGGCCCATTACCAGTTAGGGTCCTGAAAGGAACCAACAATTATTTATTCCCTTGAATTAACATTAGGAAAGGCCCTGGGAGAGTGCTGGAATAGCAGAGCAGAATGAAGAAGAAGCCTCTGACCTGGCCCACCTCCCCTACACTGTAAAACCCAATAAGTTAATTTAACTCAAAACTTTTGGTGAAACTGATTATATAAAATATTTTAAGTAACTAAAACTTAAAAATAAAAGTTAAATAAACACACTTTATTTATTAGCTTTAGATAAATAGTTTTAAGTACCACTGATAAATGTTTTTTATGTCATATCCACATTTTTGGTTTAGTACTCTCTACTTGATATTTTGAGTTTCAAGTACAAATCTAGCTCAAGTAACTTTTAGGAATTAATATTTAATTTCAAAATGTTAACAATTTTAAGCTAATACAACTCAAAAATTTAAAATACAAACGCTTATAATATCCAAATCTACTGTGTTTTGAATTTGATATATATATAAATGTGCCCAAAATAATTACACTTGTAAAAACACAAGACAGAAAATATAAATTTAAGTTACAAATTTATTGAGTTACTTTAACACATAGCCTTTCTAACAAAAAGCCCAAAGACATAAATCCACCACATTTTATAGGGAATAATGTCAGAAATGTCCAGTTTTGGCACAAGGTTACAATATTAGAAATAGAGAATTTCACAACATGTTTTAAGAGTATTCAGATTTGATTAACACATGAGTGTGGCCTTTTTATTAAAAAACAAACTAACAAAAGGAAAAGAAAATCCTGCATTATTAGGTGGGAAAACCGAATGAAAGTATAGTGCAGCTAATACACTGAAATATAATTGGTAACCTTTTTAATATGCCAATACTGTGGTTATGCAAAATGCACATTTGTAGAGTGCAATCACAGTCTCAACAACAAAGCAATAAAACTTTAAATAGAAAAATACAAGAGACATAAAACAAAGTGTTGTAAACCTCCTTAGCACCTTATGTCAGTTATCAGTAGTTCAGGAGGAACGTTCCTTAAGTGACATTGAAGATCCCACCTAGAAGCCAGAAATGTAGTGAGACTGTCCTTTATTTTCTCTATGGATTTACAGTTATCTGACTAAAAACACAATCAAAATCAATTAAAACACAAGTGATGATGGGGGAAAAAATAAAAAATAAAATAAAATCACCCCTTTTACTTTGGATGTGGCTTTTAGATAATGAAGTATGAAACAGAGTCTGCAAAGATTTCTTTATTCTATTCTGGAATAAAGAAATCCTGGACATTATTCTGCTGCCAAAAGATCATTTTTAAGACTCAGCACTTTGGGCTTCAACTTCCCACCCTGCAGACCCATCAAAACTTTCTGAATAAAGTCAAAAATGTTGGCCAAACATTTTGGGTAGCTTAGGTGCAGGCCGTAGGTCAGTCCAAATATTACTAGAAATGCATCAGCCAGGGTGGTGAAAACAATGATCATGTTACCCTCGACCAAAACTGCAGTCTTCTCAGGGCAGAAGAATGTTGCATCACTGGAATTGTCTCTGATCAGGAGGAGTCCAAGTGGCACTTCACTAATATCTGGTCTATCAGAATGCATCATCTACAGAAAACAAAATTACTACATGTTAGTGCATTCCTATTTCTCTTAGTTTCATCTATACAAGTCACATTTCTGGATTATTACTAGCTCAGAAATCAATTGTTTGAACAACAAAAAAGCCACAACACAACAAAGATTTGAGAAAACAAACTGACAAAAATAGTACTTTTAGTAAAGCAAAGTCATACCTCTTCGTAGCAATAACAACAGAAAGTCAATAGCAGTTATATATTTTTTTCATTTGTACAGTGATGTATGGTTGGGCTAGGAACATTATAGAAGGTCTACACACATTAAAAACATGTAGTGTTTCCCATTATGTAACATGGACACTGTTGTAGACAGATCCAAGCATGGAGATGCTTCTCACACTGTCAAAGTGTCATACAGGGAGTGCAGAATTATTAGGCAAGTTGTATTTTTGATGAATAATTTTATTATTGAACAACAACCATGTTCTCAATGAACCCAAAAAACTCATTAATATCAAAGCTGAATGTTTTTGGAAGTAGTTTTCAGTTTGTTTCTAGTTTTAGCTATTTTAGGGGGATATCTGTGTGTGCAGGTGACTATTACTGTGCATAATTATTAGGCAACTTAACAAAAACAAATATATACCCATTTCAATTATTTATTTTTACCAGTGAAACCAATATAACATCTCCACATTCACAAATATACATTTCTGACATTCAAAACAAAACAAAAACAAATCAGCGACCAATATAGCCACCTTTCTTTGCAAGGACACTCAAAAGCCTGCCATCCATGGATTCTGTCAGTGTTTTGATCTGTTCACCATCAACATTGCGTGCAGCAGCAACCACAGCCTCCCAGACACTGTTCAGAGAGGTGTACTGTTTTCCCTCCTTGTAAATCTCACATTTGATGATGGACCACAGGTTCTCAATGGGGTTCAGATCAGGTGAACAAGGAGGCCATGTCATTAGTTTTTCTTCTTTTATACCCTTTCTTGCCAGCCACGCTGTGGAGTACTTGGACGCGTGTGATGGAGCATTGTCCTGCATGAAAATCATGTTTTTCTTGAAGGATGCAGACTTCTTCCTGTACCACTGCTTGAAGAAGGTGTCTTCCAGAAACTGGCAGTAGGACTGGGAGTTGAGCTTGACTCCATCCTCAACCCGAAAAGGCCCCACAAGCTCATCTTTGATGATACCAGCCCAAACCAGTACTCCACCTCCACCTTGCTGGCGTCTGAGTCGGACTGGAGCTCTCTGCCCTTTACCAATCCAGCCACGGGCCCATCCATCTGGCCCATCAAGACTCACTCTCATTTCATCAGTCCATAAAACCTTAGAAAAATCAGTCTTGAGATATTTCTTGGCCCAGTCTTGACGTTTCAGCTTGTGTGTCTTGTTCAGTGGTGGTCGTCTTTCAGCCTTTCTTACCTCAGCCATGTCTCTGAGTATTGCACACCTTGTGCTTTTGGGCACTCCAGTGATGTTGCAGCTCTGAAATATGGCCAAACTGGTGGCAAGTGGCATCTTGGCAGCTGCACGCTTGACTTTTCTCAGTTCATGGGCAGTTATTTTGCGCCTTGGTTTTTCCACACGCTTCTTGCGACCCTGTTGACTATTTTGAATGAAACGCTTGATTGTTCGATGATCACGCTTCAGAAAGCTTTGCAATTTTAAGACTGCTGCATCCCTCTGCAAGATATCTCACTATTTTTGACTTTTCTGAGCCTGTCAAGTCCTTCTTTTGACCCATTTTGCCAAAGGAAAGGAATTTGCCTAATAATTATGCACACCTGATATAGGGTGTTGATGTCATTAGACCACACCCCTTCTCATTACAGAGATGCACATCACCTAATATGCTTAATTGGTAGTAGGCTTTCGAGCCTATACAGCTTGGAGTAAGACAACATGCATGAAGAGGATGATGTGGACAAAATACTCATTTGCCTAATAATTCTGCACTCCCTGTAATGTTTTGTGAAATCTAAACAAGGATGCTACTAAGATATTGTTCACAACTTTGTCCAAAACGTACATCCCACGTTTTGATGAAGGTAGAGGTGTCTTCGTACAAATAGGCAGGGAGGGCATGAAGCACACCAGCACGTTGGGCCTGGATATCAGCTTGTTCCTACTTCACAAGAAAATTTTTCTTTTAAATTATTGGCTTACCTAGTCAAGAATGGTAGTTAAAATTGAAAAATTGATCAAATTAAATAAAGCTCAAAAAACAAGACAAAACCCCCACTAACCTGGAGATTATAGCTTCTGAAGAGCTGAGACAGGACATCAGACACGTTCCCTGTGCAAACAGCTTTCTTTCTGAATAAGCTCTCGAGCCGGGGAGCATGTTGGTCCAACACAGCATAAAAGTGGTTCTTCGGGTGGAGGTTTGTAATCCTGTGGCATTCTGCACAGATCTGAACACACAGGATAAATTTATCTTTACAAGTTTCAATTAGTCTATAAATCTTTGCAAAATACATCAAAATCCTTACACTCCAAAGGCATAATTTGTTCAGACAGGCCAGATAACAGGAGTTGATATAAAATACATCTTGTTAGATACATCTATATACATTCTTACCTGGGACTGGGATTTCAGAGTAGGCCAGCAATCCAAGATCTGACCTACTGGCAGGTCATCATTGATGATCTCTTTGCATCGCAAGGCCAAAGTTGTATGCATCAGCTTTGTAATCAGGACAGGATTCTTTTCACTTTTCTCGACTTCATCTACAATCTGTAGTCTTAGCTGGTCAAGGTGAACAGCATCTTCACCCTAGAAAATTTACTTCTGCCCTGGCATGGACATAACAGTAAAACACAGAAGACAAGACAGACTACACAGAGAACAGAAAAGACACATAACCAAGGAGACACAGATGAAACATAACTAGCCCAGAACTCAACTAAACCTTAACTAATATTAACAACAATACAAGAACTTCACCTCATTTCAATATAACATAAGAAAGCAAAAATACAAAATAAACTCAAAATGCTGGGTCACAGACCCAGCCCCTGACAGAAAAAAACCTAAGTCTTTCACTAATGAACACTGGGCATCAGAATAAAATAAAACAAAAAAATAACTGTTTGGTAAATATATTATTGATGGATTCACCCTTAAGCTAACCTAAAATAGACCAGGCACAACAATTTTACAGTTCAGAAGCTTCTACATTTCAACTTAGTATACATAACTATTTGCAATTTAAACCAAGTTCTACAGCCTAATTATGTAATGATTAATAACTGCTTTTGTAAGTATGTCCTGTGCCTACAATTTTGCTGCCCCAGTTTTAATATGTACAACTCCAGAGACTAAACGTAAGTTTCAAGTTCCACCAGTTAGCAAATGGGTTAGCCAAAGTCAATATCCATGTATGCGCTAAGTGTGAAGCAGCGCAGCAGTGCATATTGATTCAACAATTTAACCACAAGGCAGTTTATAATCTGCAAATCCAGAAACACCTTCTAAAGACTTCTTTTAAAATAGTAAGAGATTAGAAAAGTTATTAACACATTATTAGTCCCAGCCTCTGCTGGGACTAATAATGTGTTATACTAAATATAAGCTTATTACCATAATTCATGCAAAACACTTTGGGGCCAAGGCGACATGGATAAAACAACGCATGCATGTAATTCTTAAATACCTGCTACAGTTGTACATTTATGACGATAAAAACCCATATTACAACAGAGAACTATAGTTTCAGAAAAAATAAAACTTACCGCAAAAGCGCTCCTGAAGATGTTGCAAAGGCGGTAAATGCAGCTAGCCAAGTGCAGAGCGTTATCTGTTACGGTTCAAAAGTCCGTAACATACCATAGCACGTCCTCCTTTATCCAGCGTCAAAAGCAATGCCGCAAAAAAAACCCTTCACAAATGTTTTTATTTCTGTTCGGATATTAACGCTTGTCAAGAGGAGAAATATTTCACTGCTATTATTTGCTGCTATTTCTATAATCATCATTAACATTTCATTATTAATAGTGATGTTGCATTCAGATGTTCAAATATATTGGTATTATATCAGTCTTTATCACAGGAGCAGTTATAACCACTTTAAGCTGTTGAGTTGAATTTATAATCTCAAATGTTTGTATGCAGACTGCATGGTGAAAGAAAAGGCCCCACGTAGAGTAACTCCAAAATGAGACAGGAAGTTATAGGCTTTTGAAGTTGCAGGCTTGCAGAAGTGAAACTGAAAGCAGAGTCTGACTGCAAGTACTGTGAGTAGGTGAGGAAACTGTATTAAGCTTTTAGTAGAGGCTCTTGATTAAACATTTACTCAACATATTACATATATAGTTCCAGTTAGGGTATTACATGAAAGGATGAGCCTCTGTTCTGGTGACAGGTCAGAAGTGCAACGGGTGAGATGAGAGAGCATTTAAGGGCGAGACACCCATACACACATACAGACACAGATAGTGAGAGAGGTCATGACACATACGCAGTACACAGCACGCACGCGCCCCCGCACGTGCACGCACACACATATTAGATAGACTCATTTAGGTAAGAGTTTATAACTGCAAAGTTTGGGTGCGTACGTGGTAGTCTGTTCCAGGAAGTACACCAGATGTCCCAGAAGATAAGCGACAGCGAAGACGAGCTGGGGGAAGCACCTTGTCATGTTACGGCTGTGTGCAGACAGGAATAGGACCCAAGGTGCAGACTCCGGAGACAGTCATGAACTCAAAACAGCTTTATTGCTGAACAAAGAATATCTACAAAACCTAAACTGAGAAGAAACTAACAAAACACACACAGGGAGCCACAGGGAAATACACACAGCATGAGGGACGACGCGACACTGACTCAAAGAAACACAGGGTTTAAGTACACAGAGGGAGCAATCAGGGAATGGGCAACAGGAGGGAAACACAGCTGGGGCAAATCAGGACTAACGAGACAAGGAGAGCAAAAGCAGATACACTAACATGAGACATGGACTTTCAAAGTAAAACAGGAAACATAACACAGACTCACAGGCAGGCATTATAACAAAGGGAACAAAGACGTGGGACCAGGGCAGACACAGACAGTGACTGGACGTGGGGATACAGCAAACAGGGGAGACAGCAACTCAGAATCACAGACAGAAAACCAGAACACTAAAACTCTAACAGAACCCACCCAGAGAACCTAAACTAAGAATAATCCAAAAACCCAAAAAGCAAAACTAGAATATAAAGAAATAACAAACTCAAAGAACCAAAACACAAACCACTGGGTCGATGACCCAGGGATCTTAACAGTACCCCCCCCTTAAGGGCTGGCTTCCAGACAGCCCAAACCAGAACACCAAAAACGAAAAACAACCCAACCAGGGCGGGCGGTGGGGGAAACAGGACGGAGGGCTCGAAACAACCAAACAAAAAGCAAGAAACAAAAAAAAAAGCGCAAACACCGGAGCCCGGAAAGCAACACAACAAAATACAGGCTCACAACAGGCACAGGCGACCAGGAAAAACAGTTCAAACAAAAAGTTCAGGGGGCCGTCCATGACGGCAATGACGTCCAGTCATTGGCCCGGAAAGTGGCCGGACAGGACGTGCAGGGCGAGCAGGCCGGACAGGACGTGCAGGGCGAGCAGGCCGGGCAGGCCGGGCAGGCCGGAAGGGCGAGGACGTGCAAACGGAGGCCGGCACTGTCGAGGCGCAGGCGCGGGAGCCGGAGATGGTGGCGCTGCAGGTGACGCTGATGAAGCCGGAGCAGGACCAGGCGACGCCAGAGCTGGACCAGGCGACGCCGGAGCCCCGGAGGCTGCAGCTGGCGAGGATGACGAGGCTGCAGCTGGCGAGGATGACGAGGCTGCGGAGACTGGTGGCTGTGGCCGGACGGGTCCTCGGGCCCTCCAGCTGAAGAGGCAGGAAGCTGGACGGGTCCCTCGGACTCTCCGGCGGAGACAGGTGGCTGTGGCCGGACGGGTCCCTCGGACCCTCCGGCGGAGACAGGTGGCTGTGGCCGGACAGGCCCCTCGGACCCTCCGGCGGAGACAGGTGGCTGTGGCCGGACGGGCCCCTCGGACCCTCCGACGGCGGCAGGTTGCTGTGGCTGGACAGGCCCCTCGGACCCTCCAGCGGAGACGAACAAGGGCTGGCGCGGTTCTCCAGAACCCCCAGCAGGAACAGAAGGCTGGACGGGCCCCTCGGACCCTCCAGCGGAGACGAACAAAGGCTGGTGCGGTTCTCCAGAACCCCCAGCGGGAACAGAAGGCTGGACGGGCCCCTCGGACCCTACAGCGGAGACGGAAGGCTGGTGTGGTTCTCCGGAACCTCCAGCGGGAACAGAAGGCTGGACAGGTGACGGAGGAGAGGAGTGGCGGTGGCGAGGGCGCCGTTTCCTTCGGGATGAGGGAACCGGAACTGGTGGAGAAACAGACACCACCTCCTCATGCTCTGACCACATAGCTGCCAGGAAAGAGGCTGGTGAACGGACAGGCGAACAAGGTCCCAGCTGGCGTGTGGAAGGAGAGGAAGTCGATGGCAGCGTAGAGGCAGGTGGGGAGTGTGTGTCTGGCTGAGGCAGCGATGGGGTAGATTTAGTGAGTGAGAGAGCAAGCTCACTAGCCCTGACTTGCTCTCTCCAGGCAGTAATGGTGCTATCCAACTTAGTGTCCTTAGCAAACTGAGAAAGCTGAGGGTTATGCCGAATGATGGCATCTACTGCACTTAGCCCGACTGCCATAGTCCGTAAATCCTGTGACTCGGCAATGCGGTCGAGCAGACTCACCATCCGCTCCATCTCAGCGTAGTACTCCGAGGAAAAAGAGTCTGCGGGGTCCATGTTCTGGTCGCGTCGTTCTGTTAAGGGTGGCTGTGTGGCAGGCGGGCAAGGAGGAGTGGTGGACCCAAAGTGCAGACTCAGACTCAAGGGATGAACTCAAAATACTCAGCTTTATTTGCTGGCACAGGGAAACAAGCATACAAAGCAAAGCAAACTAGACTAAACTGGGAAACAACATAAACTCACGGGAAACACAGGGTTTAAGTACACAGAGGGAGCAATCAGGGAATGGGCAACAGGAGGGAAACACAGCTGGGGCAAATCAGGACTAACGAGACAAGGAGAGCAAAAGCAGATACACTAACATGAGACATGGACTTTCAAAGTAAAACAGGAAACATAACACAGACTCACAGGCAGGCATTATAACAAAGGGAACAAAGACGTGGGACCAGGGCAGACACAGACAGTGACTGGACGTGGGGATACAGCAAACAGGGGAGACAGCAACTCAGAATCACAGACAGAAAACCAGAACACTAAAACTCTAACAGAACCCACCCAGAGAACCTAAACTAAGAATAATCCAAAAACCCAAAAAGCAAAACTAGAATATAAAGAAATAACAAACTCAAAGAACCAAAACACAAACCACTGGGTCGATGACCCAGGGATCCTAACACACCTGGCTTCGACCCGAAGAAGATGTTCTGTTTTAAACTATGTTAAAAGTCATTGTGGTTTTGGAGTGACGTATGCTTTGTTTGAGTCTGCCTGGTAACAGGAAGACTGCCAACCCTATAAAGTCTTTGTTCTGACTATTGTAGTTAGTTCGACGCTGAAATCTGCACAGCGTTCGGACTCATACATGTGTTCATTAAAATGCCGTCTAATTTGCACCCGGCTGGATCTGTGGTTATTTTTGGATTCCTCCTCAATATTTTGAACCTTAACATTTGGGGGCTCGTTCCGGTGAGAGAGGGGAATTTAGGTGTAGACGGAGAGATCCGGGGTCCGTGGTGATTAGACGGGCAGATACGAGTCAGTGGTCGGAAGTGAGTGACAAGCCGGCTTATACAAAGGTAAGGCACATACCTGTTGAATTTTCCAAAGTGTGCCAGAATTGGACATGACAAAATGAAAGTCTACTCACTGAAAATTACTGGTGAATGTCTGTTTTGATTTTGATGGTAATTTCATGAGCATGCTGGTTGAAGTAATGATAAGTTATAAGTAAAAGTGAGTTAGAGTCTCAATAAAGATACCGGGTTAAAGTCCCGAAGGAAAAGGAAAAAGAGTTAAAGTGAGTTAGAGTCTCACGTAGAAAGTAGGGAATTTGGTCATTTTGTGGGTTGGAGCCCCATTGGTTATGCAACCCTTAAGAAGCTTCTCGGAGGTGACGCTCCCTGCTGGATAGAGAAATCTATCCTTCACCTAGCTGCGACTAGGGATAGTTTCGGGCAACATTCGAGGAGGACTTGGGAATCTCCAAAACTGTTGAGGGTTGTCCTTAATCTTAATCCTGGTTCGGATGTAGATTGTTGGTTCAAATTATTCTAAATTCTTCTAGAACGACAGCGGCGTCTGTTAAGAAGCGCATTTTCTCGGAGGCAACGCTCCCTCCTGGGTAAAGACGTTTATCCTTGACCTACCCTGAAGAGTAGGGATAGTACGGTACGACAAGCCGGGGAGGACTGGGGAACCTCCAAAATTGCTAGGAGTTAGAGTCTCCTATTTTTGCGCTTTTTTGGCTACCTGTAAATTAAGTTAGGGTTAGAAAGTTGGACAGGGCAGTTAGAGTCTGGTCTGGTGAATTGGTCGCAAAAAAGTCAGGGACTTTATCGGTTGGACCGTTAACGTAAATTGTCAAAATTATATAGGTTTTAAGAGGCCTAAAAATCTGTGCATTTGTAATTAAAGACGTCTGTAATATAAAATATGAGATCTATGAGTAAGATCAGTCTCTGTGTCAGCAATGCACAGCCGGATGTGCACTGATGGTGTGTGTAAATGCAAATGAGGAGCGGTGACGCGCAGAGAGGGTGGTTTCAGTTTCGAGAGTATTGAGCTTTATAACTATTGTTTGCCAATATTGCTAAATGCCTGTAATTAAGAGGCTGGTTTTGCTTATTACGAGAGTATAAATACAGTTTGAATATATTAGTGTGGATGTATAGTAATTGACTGAATTTTGATAGATGTATATATCTTGAGCCATAAATGCTGGTGTGTTTTATTTTTTCAGTTATGTGTGTGTGGTGAGAAGCTGTGAGAATGATGAGAGGTTTCAGCTTCTTTTTTCCTTTTGACTGGCTCTTTTGATTGTGGAAGCCATGTCCAAAATACTCATATGAAAGCGTATTTTGAGGTATTTTAACCGTGTGAATGCTGTCAGTATTTGATTTGAGTGACTCTGTTTGAGAGAAAAGGCAGTGTGTGTGAGACGATTCATGGCGTCTGAAAGAGGTTAGAACGTTTAAAAAGTGTGTATGAAATAAAGGAGTGTGAAATATATTTCTTTTGTGATGTAAAATAGGATGTTTAAAGTTTGAAAGTGCTTTAATTCAAGAAACGCATGAGTGATGTTATGAGAGGTTGAGTTTATTTTTCTGATTGAAAACACATAAGTGTATACGCTACAAACTGACCTAAAGAATGGAGATGTGTGGGAAGAAGTGTTAGTTGTCCTGATGTTTGAAAGAGCTCTATTTAAATGTGTGTGAGTGAAATGAAGGTGTATTGTTTTTAGATTAAGATTTAGTAGAATTAAAGAGGGTCTATCGACTATAAATGCAAAGAAAAAACAAAAGAGTTAGATTAGTTTGGAGAAACAGGAAATATGGCTCTGTGTGCCTGGTGTGTGAGAGGAAGTGTGTGTGTCTGGGACAGGAAACGCATGCCCATAAATGGTAACTGAGTGTGTAGAGAAAGAACACAGAGAGACAGACGAGTTAACTCCAGGCACATGAAGCAAATGAAGCCTTTAAGAAAAGAAATGAATATAATATTAATTCTATGCTTTAGTGTGCCAATACAGGTGGACTTCTCTCAACATTGGAACCTTGAGTACAGCGGCAGAACAATAGATTAAGAGAATTGGGAGAAGATAAGCCAGTCTTTGGCTCGAAATTGTGCGGCTTGATCTCTCACTTTGTCCTTGACCCTGAGAAGAAACGCAAAGGACAGTCAATTTCCTGATGAAGACCGACAGAACATCGTGGACTTGAAGAATTAACTGAAGCTAAAAGACAGTGCAAGTGAAAGCAGTAACACTGACGACGACTGATGAGTCCAGCAGTATGAAAGAAAGCACGTGATGCAACATGCATGCTGGTGAAGAACAGTGTGATGTGCCTGCTTGAAGGCACTGACTCTCATATTTGCCATGCTTGGAGCAATCTTGGAAGAGAAGACTGAAAAGATGAAGAAAACAGAGCAAATGAAAATAAGACTGAAGGCACTGAAGGTGATATTTTGCCATGCTGGGACTTGACCTGAAAGAAAAGACTGTAAAGAAACAGAGAAGAAGACAACAGCTGAGTTGAGACTGTGTTTGTTGGAACTTTGAAGCCCGAACAGGACACTGTGAATGAAAAAGGACCAGTGAGAGATGAAGCTGGACGACTTTGACTGCGAGAATATAGGATATGATTGGACTGAAATTGAAGCCGGAACTCATGATTGTTAAGGGATGTCCACCACAGCATAACAAAGAGGTAAACATTAGAAAAGGTAAGAATAATGAAAGAAAATAATTGTCATTACCTTAATGAATTGAAAATACACATACACAAATTGTTACATGTGAAAGTATTTTTGAAACGAATCAGAAGTGAGATAGTTTGAATCTAGAGCTCAGTGAAAACATGCATAAAGTGTTAAATATGAATACATGAAAATGCAATGGAGAGCACAAATAGGATGCAATGAAGATGCAGCTTACACTTAATTAAGATGATCACATGGCATGCAACGAAGAACACAAGCTTACACTCAATTAACATGAAATGTAACGAGGAAGAAAATGCTTATATTCATATTCATGACATAAACATGACATAACTGGTATTTGTGACAGGAAAGAGACAGAAATGGGTCGTTTAAACACTCGTGATAATAATGAAAATGTCCTAGTTTTGTTATTTTCAGGAGTAAAGCAGAACCGGACCAATTCTCCACAGCAGCAGTCGGAAGAAAGTTAGAGGGTAAAATCAATGGATAAGTTAAGGCAAGTTTCTGGTTGAATTGTTCACAGAATCATGTGTCCATGAACCTGGAAAACAGGCCCTAACTCCTGGCTGAAGACTATGAGTGCTTTATTTAAGGTGGGAAATTAAAATTTGGGTTAGTAATTCGGGGAAGGAGAAAACTGACTGTTTAACTGGAGAGTTGAGAAGGTGTCTGACAGACTGCGAAGCCATATATGCAAAATAACACACACAAACAGAAAATGCATTAACCTTACAAAGACAAGCTCATGAAGATTAATGAATAGATATTGAATAAATCTGGCTAAGAACACAAGCATACGCAATGAAGATCAGCTTGCTAATTGTATGAGTGATAGAATGGTGTGAATGGTTAATAAAATAGACTTAAAGCTTGAAGTTGACTCAAAGAAGTTAGATGACAGGGGAGTGAGCTATGGAAATTAACAGAAGAAAAGTGATTAAAGCAGTTTTAAAAGAGTGACTTAGGAGTGCTCTCGTACTGAGTGATTAAAACCAGTGATTAGTATAGAAAGAAAATGAAAATAATTCAATAATGTGATAAGGTTTAAACATGTATTTCTTTTGTCAAGTTGACTTGTGGAGATGAGTCACTATGCAAATTAGCTGGAGCAAAGACACTTCCTGTGTGCGTGTGTGTCGGAGGCTTTCAGTTCAAGAGACAGCGGTGACTGTGGGGGATTATTTGGCGAAATATATAAGGGTAAAGTAACACGATAATTGATTACAGTGGTCAGGTCTGTTCAGAGGGGCAGATGTGAACAGGAAATTTATATTTTGGTGAAGATACATTGTTGTAAAGGGGGACCATTGTTGGGTGTAAAATGGTGCAGCTTGTGATGAGGTCCAGGTTGCAGTGAACGGGTGAACTTTGAGATTGTTTTGGATTTTTGAGGCTGTTGTTTCTATTTCAAGAGAGGGAGTTTGATTAAGACATGGATATGTCTGAGAGGGGCCCCGAGAAATTTTGTAGTAGTGCACTCAGAAAAAACCTGTCAGGTGATTTTGTTTTGTACTTTGATGAGCTAATAATCAGTTCTCTTTTTTCATTTTTGTTCTAAGCAGGCCTGGAAGAGAGTGAACTGACGGCGCTGACAAAATTACCGAGTACGAAAATCAGGTGGGCTTTACAGATTATAAATTGGTTGAGGGGGAGACCTGATTGGCGGCGAGTCTCTGTCTAAAAAAGGATTGTAGCGACTCAATCCAGTCAAAAGTATAGAGAACTATTTTCCTAAAAAGGAAAACGAAATAAAATAAATGATTGAGCTCATTTTGCTGATGTGGAGCATTTCATTAGGCTGCAGTATCAGCAAAAATATCATGTGTGGATGCGTGTGAGTGAATGTGAGTGACTGGACTAAGGTGGGAATGAATAAATGTGGACAAATTTACCATGTGAGGAAAAGAAAGGGGATGCTTTGTTTTGCTTTTGCCATAAGCAGGACAAGTGGGAGACTTAAATCAGGGGATGCTGATGTTCCTTTGAGTGAATTTCTGTTTTATTGATTTGGGTTAGACCATATTATTACATTATAAAATGCTAAAAGGGAAACATTTTTTGATATAACTCAAGTTACCATTAACTGAGGTGACAGAGGATTAATAACTGTTCTGTTTAAGTTTATTTTTGTCATGACACAGACTGGATCATAGAGGGGGAGTTGAATATGAAATGTAAAGTACAGGTTTTGTTTCCAGGAAATTCCAAGGATCCAGACTTCGAAGGGAGCAGGAGTTCAAGAAGATTTGACATGATGATTAAATTGATTTTGTTCCTTAAACACAGGTTTTCAGGGCTGGAGCAAAATACTGGAGAGGAAGATGGCTGAAGTGTTTGGAGAAATGATATGACTAACCTTTTTTCCCTTTTAATTTGTTAAGCTTGGGTGAAGCATGTTGAGTTTTTTGCCACATGAGATGTGTCAAAAAAGAGAGGGGTTTAAGATTTAATTTGTTTAATTTGAAATGGGTTTAGGATGATTTTAGTGGGGTTTTTTGATAATTTAGAGATGGTAAAATTCTTTAAATTCTCTAAAGAAAGGATTAAAATGAACTGAATTCGGTTTAGAAGATAAATTGCTGGTGTTGATAAGAAGTTGTACACCAAACTTAAAGGGAAACTGTGGGAATAATAATAATGGGGAAGATTTTATGAGAAGAAAATGTGTGATTTCTTTTTGATTTTTAGAATAAGTTGTTATAATGTAGGCTTTAGAAACAGATAGTAAATAGATTTATTTTTAGGGTAGAGGAGAGCTTTTTATGAGGATGTTAAAAGTCTCGCTGACTCAAATGAATAATATTGGAGATTATATATGTAGAAATGATTTTTTCATACACATTGCATTCTGTGCCTTTAACGGAGTTGTGGCTCAGAGAGTCGTCTCTTGAGGGTCACAAACTTTTGGTTAGCGTTATGATTAGCCAATCTACTGTGAGAAGGACCTGAGTTATTGAAGGATTGCACACGCTTACAGACATATAGAGTTCATCCACACATATGACAGTATTGATTTGAGGCCGAGGGCCTGAAATTCATTTAGCTTTTAACTGAATTTGAGCTGGCCCTGTAACAAGTGACAGACGAGAGGAACTGAATAGGAGTTTGGTTGTAACTAAACTGTGTGACATGTAAAATATTGGGATAACACAGGCAGCTCTAAATTAGTCTTATGATATAAAATGCAGTTACAAAATAACAAATGCTTGTTGAAGTGACCAAGTTTTTGTTTAAAACAGAAGCAAATGGGAGAAAGCTTATATATTTTGGTTGAGTCTGATAAAGTATGAATTAGAGTGTATCATAACATTAAGAGCAGCAAAAATGAAATAAAATGATATATTGAAACAGGGTATAACACGGGAAATGTGGGTTCTGAAATGCAGTTAGAGTTCAGCTTTTAGCTATGATGAAATTTATCTAGGAGCAATTAACGATGTGCTTACACTTAGTGATTAAAGTGGTTGTTTTTTCTTTGATCCTTTAGTAGAATAAGTGGTTATGATGATTTTTATTGTGAAAGGTGACATTAGGTGAGAGCTCCGTGCAGCAGCGACAGTTTTGTGCACAGGAGCAACAGGAAGCACATGCAGAGACGTGCTTCCTTTGATCCTCTTAAAGGCAGTGCTTTTAAGAGTTTTACAAATGCTGAGTACGGTTGAATAAGATATAAAAATAAAAGTCAAAAACCAAATACGTAATTAGGTTCATGTTTTGAGTAATATTAGGTTGAATCAGGTTTGAATAAAGAGAACAACTGAGGAACAGAGTAAGTTAGAGCCGTAGGAGGAGAAGGTGTTTTCTATCCTTTGCAGGAGGCCAGATTTCCACTAGAGAGGGACCCAGGAAAGGGACAGACCACTGGAGATTCACAAGTGTAAGGGGTCTCTCACCGGGTATGATTGGGTTCAGGGGTGAGGGAGGAGTGCTGATTGAGCTCTGCTCGCACTCTTATTCTCTCCTGCCGTTGATCAACTTTAGGCTCACTGATACTTTGGTGTGATTAACCTCAAGCATGAGTGTTCTCAAGTGGGAGCTGGTGTCGTATTACTAGACCACCTAGATGACATGGGGTTGTCTGGTTCACTAAGTCACAGAATGCCAAGAGAGGGTCAGAGTGGGAAAAGTGATCCTAATGTACATGACGTCATGGGGGAATAGGGAAGCAGATGAATGGGCCAAGGAGTGAGCCAACATAATGTATGGCGACCTCTGGTGTGCCAGAGGTCGAGAGAGGGTGTCAAGAGGAGAAATATTTCACTGCTATTATTTGCTGCTATTTCTATAATCATCATTAACATTTCATTATTAATAGTGATGTTGCATTCAGATGTTCAAATATATTGGTATTATATCAGTCTTTATCACAGGAGCAGTTATAACCACTTTAAGCTGTTGAGTTGAATTTATAATCTTAAATGTTTGTATGCAGACTGCATGGTGAAAGAAAAGGCCCCACGTAGAGTAACTCCAAAATGAGACAGGAAGTTATAGGCTTTTGAAGTTGCAGGCTTGCAGAAGTGAAACTGAAAGCAGAGTCTGACTGCAAGTACTGTGAGTAGGTGAGGAAACTGTATTAAGCTTTTAGTAGAGGCTCTTGATTAAACATTTACTCAACATATTACATATATAGTTCCAGTTAGGGTATTACATGAAAGGATGAGCCTCTGTTCTGGTGACAGGTCAGAAGTGCAACGGGTGAGATGAGAAAGCATTTAAGGGCGAGACACCCATACACACATACAGACACAGATAGTGAGAGAGGTCATGACACATACGCAGTACACAGCACGCACGCGCCCCCGCACGTGCACGCACACACATATTAGATAGACTCATTTAGGTAAGAGTTTATAACTGCAAAGTTTGGGTGCGTACGTGGTAGTCTGTTCCAGGAAGTACACCAGATGTCCCAGAAGATAAGCGACAGCGAAGACGAGCTGGGGGAAGCACCTGGCTTCGACCCGAAGAAGATGTTCTGTTTTAAACTATGTTAAAAGTCATTGTGGTTTTGGAGTGACGTATGCTTTGTTTGAGTCTGCCTGGTAACAGGAAGACTGCCAACCCTATAAAGTCTTTGTTCTGACTATTGTAGTTAGTTCGACGCTGAAATCTGCACAGCGTTCGGACTCATACATGTGTTTATTAAAATGCCGTCTAATTTGCAACCGGCTGGATCTGTGGTTATTTTTGGATTCCTCCTCAATATTTTGAACCTTAACACGCTCCACAAGGTTCTTTTGGAGTAATGAGCGGGCATTCGCACTCGAAGCGAGGAATCCAAGATGGTTGCCAGCACTTCATAAAGAAACAGGTGGCGCACGTACGTACGTACGTAGGCACGTAAGTGACGTCAGTGTTAAAACTCAAATTATTTGAGGGCAATGTCAGAAACCAATCAATATATTCAAGTACTGATAACTTGAAAAAACAAACTTGTTCAAACTACTCAAAAAAGTAAAGGTGTATATGAACTTATAACAGGTTTTTAAGTAGTTGGAACTCATTTCATTTATCAAACTATTACTATTCGGTCTTACAGTGTATAAATGGTTCAGGAGAGGGGAGCGCAGAGAAGCGGAAGCTAAGAGTGTGGGTACACTAGCCAGGGACAGGGTTGCAGGAGCAACTCATTGCAAAAAGGTTTCTCGGGTGGTCGACAGGGTGTTGTTCACCCTGCCTGCCCATTGCTCGGACTCACAGAACTGTCTAACTAGACTGGAAAGCATTTCTTCATGGTGATCAGAGTGTTGGAGTGTGTGGCTGAGTCATCTGCCGGGTCAGTGTTTTGTGGCCGGATCGTTCTGTCAGGAGTAACAAGAAATGCACAGACAGAGCATCTCCTTGGTAGATCCCACACTTGATGTTTACTTGTGCTATTGGCTTGAAGTTGGCCTCCAATGTTGAGTTCCTGGTGAAGGTTCTTAGGGTATTGTTGATCTTGTACAGTTCTAGGCATTCCAGGATACAGGCATAATCAATACAGGCAGTGCACAGGTCGGTCAGCCTAGTCTTGGCAGTTTCCAAGGCCAGTATAGAAAGCTGCCTTTGGACAGCTTTCTGTTCTGGCTTTCTTCTTCGGCACCTTCCTAATTGCACCTTTTTGCAGCTCCAATTGTTAGCTATCCTCCCTCTGTGCTACCTTTATCGTGGCCTGTAGTCTCCTTCTCCATGGAGGGTACTGCTCCTTGTGGCTGTTCAACTTGTAGCCAAGATTCTCACTGATCAGTGCTGCCGTGGTGTAGATCAGCTTGTTAGTCTCAGTAATCAGCTATGAAGGATCCAGGTTTCAAGCTTCGCGATGATCCTATCTTTCACTCAACAATCCTTCTTCTATTTCACATAGGCTTGGTACCCAATTTCGGGTGGGGGTAGTGGTATCTGCCCCCTGACCTGTCGTCCTGGCTCCCCCTAGCTATAGCATGTGTGTTGTACCTCTTCAATGAGCTACTAGTTGTTTTGCCATCAATGTGGATGCTGGGTACTGAAGATTCCATAAGAATCTTAATCCTATTCGTGTAACCCCTTCTACTGGGGTTACTTGTGTAGTAGCATTCCAACAGCGCCCTATTTTTGTCTCTTGCCCACCGATGCCTTCTTGTTCCTGTAGCCCACTTCTCATCAGGGTGCCCTGGTTTCTTAACACCTGATGCGGGCCTTGTTAATCCAGGCGATGTCCGAGCCAGTATGGCTTCATATTTATCTCCCTCGCTCATGTCTGCAGTAGGCTTGGTTAGCATGGGGGTCTAGCCTAGGACTCTTATTGGAGATAGACGCTCCAGGCGAAAATCAAACTTGCGACTCCTGTTCCAAAGCAGTGCAGTCTTACCATTACACTTGTAACCTTCACTAAAGCTGCTTCTTAATTAATGCTTATTTAAATAATTAGTTACTGCTAAACGTTCATCCAGGTGTTTCTTTTTCATACCACTTAAGCTTGATTTGGACTTCTGCAGGAAAACTCTTCTTTGCAAAACAGCTCCAGCTCAGTCAGATTAGATGGACAGCGTTTGTGAACAGCAGTTTTCAGATCTTGCCACAGATTCTCAATTGGATTTAGATCTGGACTTTGACTGGGCCATTCTAACACATGGATATGTTTTGTTTTAAACCATTCCATTGTTGCCCTGGCTTTATGTTTAGGGTCGTTGTCCTGCTGGAAGGTGAACCTCCGCCCCAGTCTCAAGTCTTTTGCAGACTCCAAGAGGTTTTCTTCCAAGATTGCTCTGTATTTGGCTCCATCCATCTTCCCATCAACTCTGACCAGCTTCCCTGTCCCTGCTGAAGAGAAGCACCCCCAGAGCATGATGCTGCCACCACCATATTTGACAGTGGGGATGGTGTGTTCAGAGTGATGTGCAGTGGTAGTTTTCCACCACACATAGCGTTTTGCATTTAGGCCAAAAAGTTCCATTTTGGTCTCATCTGACCAGAGCACCTTCTTTCACATGTTTGCTGTGTCCCCCACATGGCTTGTGGCAAACTGCAAACGGGACTTCTTATGGTTTTCTGTTAACAATGGCTTTCTTCTTGCCACTCTTCCATAAAGGCCAACTTTGTGCAGTGCACGACTAATAGTTGTCCTATGGACAGATTCCCCCACCTGAGCTGTAGATCTCTGCAGCTCGTCCAGAGTCACCATAGGCCTCTTGGCTGCATTTCTGATCAGCGCTCTCCTTGTTCGGCCTGTGAGTTCAGGTGGACGGCCTTGTCTTGGTAGGTTTACAGTTGTGCCATACTCCTTCCATTTCTGAATGATGGCTTGAACAGTGCTCCGTGGGATGTTCAAGGCTTGGGAAATCTTTTTGTAGCCTAAGCCTGCTTTAAACTTCTCAATAACTTTATCCCTGACCTGTCTGGTGTGTTCTTTGGACTTCATGGTGTTGTTGCTCCCAATATTCTCTTAGACCTCTGAGGCCGTCACAGGGCAGTTGTGGAGCTGTTTTGCAAAGAAGAATGGGCAAGGATTTCAGTCTGTAGATGTGCAAAGCTGGTAGAGACATACCCTAAAAGACTGGCAGCTGGAATTGCAGCAAAAGGTGGTTCTACAAAGTATTGACTCAGGGGCTGAATAATTACGCACACCCCACTTTGCAGTTATTTATTTGTAAAAATGTTTGGAATCATGTATGATTTCCGTTCCACTTCTCACGTGTACACCACTTTGTATTGGTCTTTCACCTGGAATTCCAATAAAATTGATTCATGTTTGTGGCTGTAATGTGACAAAATGTGGGAAAGTTCAAGGGGGCCGAATACTTTTGCAAGCCACTGTACATTTGTTGTTGTAGCCAATTGGACTGACTGAGTCCTGTCTTGCCAGATCCTGTCTCTGCAGGCAGAGGAGGCACAGAAGGAGAGCCAAGTGGAAGAGTATGAGAGGGAGCTTTCCAGAGCCAGATGGAGGCTGAGGAAGCTAAGAGAAGAGGTGAAACAGGCCAAGAGGAAAGTGGAAGAGGCTGGAGAGCGGAACAGTCCTCTACAAGACTCAATCAGACAGTCTTATGAAGAGATCCTGCAGGTACAACAATCACTACAAGGATGTTTGAGTGCATCTGTCCATAAAGTGTTCATATCAATGATTTCTATTTTATTAATATCACTTATCCCTTAATACTTTAAAAAATTGACCATTTTTTTCATTCAACCATTTTCATCTGTCCATGACTGCACTAAGAAAGTGAATGAAGTAAATAACTATTCACTTTCTTGGTAGGTTTTTTTTTCTGATATCAGAGAAACACAAAAAACCACAATTTTTGCATTTAATTATCTCGATTAAAATATGTGTTGTAAAAAGAGGAAAACATGTATCTGGTTTCTTAAGTTTAACAATACCAGCTTTTCATGTTCACCCCACACCTGTGTGTGTTTCTTGCAGGAGGAGCACACGCTGTATTCTCTGTCAGGAGGTGCAGTCACTCCAGAAAGCCATCTGGATGAATCAGCTTCTCCTGCAGACACCACTGAAGATAATCTGCCTTCTCTGAGGCCATGGGGAAGGAGCCAATCACTGCCTGCCTATGCTGACCTCATAATGGTAAATGGCAATGATGATGGCGAGTACAACTTACTGAATATGAATGAAATTTTTGGAGGAAAATAAATATTTAGTCTTCTTTGACAAACAGATGTCATTAGTCCAACAAAACTATAATAAATTGAATATTCTTGTATGGGAAACATAAATACACCTGTGGTCAGAGAAGCTACTGTTTGTACAGATTTACATGGCTGCCTCTAGCACAGGTCATACAGCTGTGACGTGTCTTTCTCCCTGGACACCATCTGTCAACTGTTTCAGATTATCTGCTCTAGGGCTGATTAGTCAAGTCCAGTTGTTTGATACACTTCAAATAATTAATTAGTATTATTTTTTTTATCTCTTTCCATACTCTCAGGGATCTACAGCCTTGTATTCTGTGGAATACAAGAGATGTTTTAGGCATGATAACATGACACACTTCAACAACAAAAAGAACAGTAGATCCTGAAAGTTTAAATAAGACATATGTTACCTGCCACTCCCTAAATCTTTGCAGGGAGCCATTTGCAGTGGTGTAATAACCAGAGACCAAAGAGAGTCAGTGACACTCTGATATGATATGATATGTATTTTACACATATTCATAAATATTGCATTTGTCAAGACAAAAATCTGTCAAAAAGACTGTACAGAATGTCCTCTTTTGTCTTTGTAACAGCAAAATGAAATAATAATAATAATAATAACTGTGGGACTTCCAGTTTGGTGAGCTAGACCAGTGTTTCCCAACGATGTGCAGCGGCACATAGGTGTGCCATCTGAAATGATCAGGTGTGCCGTGGAAGATTATCTGGTTCCACCTGATTAGTACTCTAAGCGATCGGCATGAATAACGGGCAGAACAATTAAGCTTTCCTCCACTAGAGGGCAGTACAACTACCTGCTCTAATTAAATGGGTTGCCAACTGCCAGTAAAACAGAAGAAGGCGAAGAAGAAATTACATAATAGTCATGCTGTGAGACGACACAGCGCGTAATAGCAATAGATAAATATTTGAAAAGATGAAGTAGTCAATCTGACCTGAGTCCTGGAGAAAACTCCAACCCAGATGAAGACCCTAGCATGAGTAGTGGTCAGAAGAAAGCAAAAAAGGTATACTGGGGACATTCCGCTATACCTGGTGTGTGGGGAAAAATTGTCAACATGCTTTTTGTGACAGTTTTGTTTGGTGGTGTGCCGTGTGATTTTTCTAATGTCAAATATGTGCCATGGCTCTAAAATGTTGGGAAACACTGAACTAGAAGATGGCAGGATAGAAGAGCACATTCCCTATGTTTGAGTTAAAAATAGCACAAGGCAACTTGATTCAGTAAAGTTTCTTTTGTGAAAATAAGAAATAAGAGTGAGGGCTTCAAAATGCCAAAAAATAGGGAAAAAAAGAGGAAAAAATAGAAAGAACTCTATGCAACACAAGCTACATGAGGGAGACACAGATGACCAGATCTCACCTGCTAACAGCATCATAGAAGATAATGGCAAGCAAGCAGAGGCTAGTGAAGAACAATCAGAGAACTAAAGGAATTCAGAAAAGACAACTGTGCATAGCTGAAAGGAATCAGAGAGGATATAAGTAAAACAAACAAGAAAGTGGAAGAGGCTGAAGAAAGAATCATGAAACCCGAATACAACTTAAGGAGGAAGCAGTAACAGAGATGGTGAAACTGCAAATCGAAATGGACGACAAGCTGATAGACCTAAAGGGACGATCCAGAAGAGAAAATATTAGAATATATGGCTTATATATGGCAAGGATTGTAGGAGTCTCCATCACTAGTGGATTTGCCCGACTCCACTGACCTGCAGGTGGAAAGAGCACTAGGGCTGCCACAAATGATTATTTTGATAGTCGACTAGTCACCGATAATTTTTTCAATTAGTCAACTAATCAGATCATGCATCCATTGGATGTAAAATGTACAGCTTATTGCATCAGCACGTGTCTGCTCTTATATAACTATCATTAGCTTACAGCTTGAAGTATTTAAGGTATGTGCTAACTAAAAATAAAGACAAGATGATAGTTTATTAAACTTTTAATGAAATTTGCAGATTGTTTTGGTGGAGTTTAATAAAGTCAGCCGTCTGCTCCTTGCCATCTAAAATATAACAGGACACCGGAGTATATTCTCGATCATCTCACACTTCTGTTTAATCAGTCGTCTGCTTGACGTTTATTCAGCTGTGTGAAACTATAACTTTAATCTCAGCCAAATCGATTTACTCAGGAACAAATAAAACACTGAAAAAAGCCAAACAAGAACATTTTTAAGTTATCTAAGTGACTTATATATCATATTTAACCTGAGTAGCGAAAGACCGCGGGGATCTGAAAATGATGTGCCGGGAGTCTAGTGTTTTACGCCGGCTCTGGTGAGCCTTGAACCCCGGCTAGCTATCGAGCTGGTGGGTAACAGACGTCTCAGAAAACGTCGGGGCACTTTTACAAATATGTGATGTCTTGATAAACCGAACAGATATTTAAAGTTTACACAGCTACATTCTCGCCTGAAAATATGTTAAAAGTTTATTTTGTGACCCAGAAAGAATAATAAGAGTAATATTAAAACTAACTAGCTGCTGCCATTGTTGGAAACTGGAATTGGCTGAGCCGCGCTATGAATTCTGGGATAGGTTGGTCCACGAAGGACTCACCCAACCCATCCTTCAAATCTGGGAAAAAGGAGGATGCATTTGGAGGAATCTCCAAATTTGGAAAGCCTTCGTCGTGTCGCTGTAACGTAATCGGCCTACAAATGCGGCCTCCAAAGGATGCAGCCTGAAATTTGGATACAGCTACGATACGGGAGACTGCTTTTTCTTCGGGGTTTAATGGCAGCTGGCATCCTTGTACATGCAGTGCTGCCACCTACTGTTTCAGTCAGTTATTACACTCCTACACTCTTAAATCCTACTATTTATTCCTGCGTCTTTCTGAATCTTACAAAGCTTCAAACGACGCATTGACTATTAAATTTGTTGTCGACAATTTAGATAGTCGACGTAATTGTGACTAGTCGTCTAATCGTGGCAGCCCTAAAGAGCACACTGCGCTCTGGTGCCAAAGCCGCCACCAAACTTCAGATTGAAAGAAACAATACTGAAAGCAGCCTGGCAGAAACATGGATTTGGATAGATTTGAAATAGGATTAACCTAGATCATGATTATGCAGCTTAGGTTTTACGTCGGCGAAGGGAATATGCAGAGGTGAAGTCTGTGCTAAGAGAGAGGAAAATTCAATTTCAAACCCCATTTCATTTCATTTAAAATCAAGAGTTCGTTTTATGGCTGATGTTCTGGATAGCTGTAATATTTATGTATAATGTTTACATATGTAGGTTTAGGGAGTGGACCGATTATACTGGGTTCTACTACCTCAAGAAGAATCAGTCAAAGCATGATATCTACAGGAGACCCACCTAAACTACAAGGAACAAGAGAAATTAAAAAGAATGGGTTTTACAAATGTATTTTCATCATCTCATAATTCTGGATGAAGACGAGGAGTTGCCATCCTTTTATCAAGCAAACTGCATTTTGAAAAAACATTTGTGATAAGAGATAAGGAGGGGTGATTTATTTCAATAAGGGGAAACATTGAGAGGAATTCAATTACACTGCTAAATGTGTATGCACCACCTGACAGTGATATCCCTTTCCTCAAGAAAAATATTGGCATGATGGTATCAGAGACAGTAGGTCCTCTAATCTGTGGAGGCGATCTAACGATAAACTTAGAACCAGAACTGGATATCTCTAACAGAAATGTGCAACATACAAAATCAAGCAAAACTGAGAAAATAAAGATACTACTCAACAATAGATTTTTTTTTTTAATTTTTTAATATTCGGAAAAGATGAAGATTAAATAAATACTTGTGAAATTGGGAGGCTAGATTTAAGCGGTCATGCACCTGTATACCTGTCAATTGACTTAAACTTATAACCAAAAATAAAAAATTGGAAATTGAATTCGAGCATACTCAAAGATCCCCACATTAAAGAGCAGACCCACTTTTATTTGGAAACCAATGACAATGGTGACATGCGCCCGATATTCCATGGGATGAAAAAAGCAGTTCTAAAAGGAAGAATCAGAGCAGTATCAAGAATCAAGTAAACAGCTGCTGGACATGTTTGCGAGGGAAGATAGCCCAAACAAATATAGAGGCATTATTTCTGGCTTATACAACTGGCTTAAAAACATGGAAACACACTCAACTCTATATTTTAACGTAAAGTGGGAAATGGAGGGAGGAAAAACGGACAACATTATGGACATATCAATGGAAATGTAGCGGCTCACAGAAAGTATAGCAAAATATTTTATTACCCCTTACCAAATATCTTGCTGTGAGGGCAATTCACTGGGTAAATACTAAAGGAAATCATTGTCATGTCTTCTGGGATTGTCATGGTATTAAAACCTAGTGGCAGGAAATACACAATGCAATACAACTTTAAGAAGTCATCTGCCTTTGGAGAGCAAAATTTAACTTTTTGGACTAATGCCTGAAGGATGGCCAAAGAGAGACAAACATCTGTTTATTATTTTGTTGGTGGCAGCCAAGAGAGCCATTACAAAAAATGGCTCTCACAGAAAGCCCAACTCTTAGCATGTGGATGGACATCACTGTAGACATTTACAGGATGGAGCAAATGACAGACGCCAAATATAAGAGGAACCCGTTTACTTGATGCTGGAAGAAATGGATGGACTGTCTGATACTACACAGACCGGACATTGACTTTGGATTGTACTAGTCTGGAATCGGATTTGGTGTAATAACAATTTTATGTCCATTAATGTTCCTGTTTTTGTTTTTTGGGGTTTTGGTTTGGGTTGCTTTTTTGTTTTTTAATTTTTAATTTTTAATTATTTTTTTTTGTGGGTCATGCATGTAAAAAAAAACCAGGACATTTAGGCTGTTACTTTGCAACTACTGATTAAAATGAAAGTGCACCGTATATTGATTGCTGAATGTCAGTAAAAAGTAAATAACAAACACTCTTCTGTGTTATATTGCACTTTGACATGCCTAATGAGCATATATAGTTCAAGTGCTATATAACGATCAATTTATATAGCACTTTTCTGCACTTTCTGGCATGACTGTAGCTCCGGAGGCAGAACAGATCATCTATTAATTTGAACATTGGTGGTTCAATCCCTGGCTGCTCCAGTTATGCCAAATATCCCCTTTCAATATACTAACCCCAAGTTGATCACTAACACATTCATCGGAATGTAAATGTGTGTGGATGTTAAAAAGAAAATGTATGTAGAAAAAAGTGCTTCTGTGATTGAGGCAAGTTTTATAAAGCGCTTTGAGTGCTCAGGTAGAGAAGAAAAGCGCTATATAAGAACCAGTCCATTCACCATTTCACTCATTTACGCACACATTCATACTGCCATTTGTGCACTTATGCTATATCCGATCCAATGGATGCACTGGGGGCTGTTTGGCATGAATTATCTTCTCCAGGGCATTTCCACATTTGGACTGGAGGAGCCAAGGCATTGAATATGAGACATTTTAAAAACACTGCTTAACAAAGTTATTAGACCATAAAAACTAATATCAGTATTTAGCAGGGAAATATAGATATGAATTCACATGTATTCTCTGGGGAGTCAAAAATGAATCAAGCTCACACATGTGGACTATTAGTGTGTGATCTAGAGTTGTTTGTGATATTTTTTCGTCAGTATATTATTCTATGTCTTTCATATTTATGCTACAGTTTTTGCAGGTTTTTATCATGGAGAATATTTATGTGTCTTGTGTTTTCTTTTCTGTGATATTCTAGTAACTATCTCTCTCTGTGCTTCCAACACCTCCAGGGGGGCAGTGGTTCACCTTTCTGCAATAATCTAGTCGGTACCAGAGAAGAAGATGACAGTGGGACCAGCTCACCAAAGGTAGCTTCGCTCTTTCAGAACATGTCGTGTCATGCATAGCACGAATTATGTGCAAAACATTTTAGGCTAAAATCCATCCAAAAACTTGACATTGTCATCAGTGCTGACTTTATTGATATGAAATCAGAATTAATTTAAAGACCTTTAACCAGTCTAACTTGGCAGCACCACCTGTCACTACTCAAAGACATCCTCCTTAGTTTTGGATAGAGCCATGGTGTTGTGACCTCTGGTTGTCACCCATGTCCACAGATGGATAGGTCTGACATAGAGGATGGCCTGGAGGAAGGGGAGCTCAACAACGAAGGGGAAAACGAAAGAGACCAGGAAGAGTTCACTATGAACCCCAACCCTCTCAGCCAGCTGGACTTCTACCAAGCCAACCCCTTCGCCCGCTGTCAGTGTGACCGTATGTAACAAATTCAGAGGCTGAGCTACTATTACTGTTGTGGATTTCAGACTTTGGCACTCTTTTTGCTCTACTTTACTTTGAAAGAGGTGACACACATTGCTGAATTGGAGTGGGTATCCGTTCACTTTGCATTGCAGTACTGAAAAGTTAAGAAAAGTTGCATTTCTCAAACATCAACCTAGCCCCCAGACAGTTAAATCTGAATTATTCAAATGCTGTGCCAATGCATCTTTCCAAGCAAATCACTGAAGAGTGTGACTTTGTTCGCTTGGGTAGTTTGGCATCAATTTGAAGAAGTGGTTGATCATTGCAATACCTAATCTTCCTGTTAGAATGTGAACACACTCAAGCACTACGGCTACACTCAAAAGTGATGTAATTTAATTGTTTGAGGGTTTAGTGATTTGGCCTTAAGGTGGTGATTGGAACTGGACATGAACTATGGCAGCCAGAGGACTGGGAATCAGACTTGTTAAAATCCAGCCTCTGGGTTTGATGAAGACTACAGCTTTTTTTCTGTCAGAAGGGACAACTTAATTCATGCACAAGTAGAACTTTTCCCACTAGGACACCAGGCAGCTCTGATCCTGGGGCTGTGTATGTGGTTTAAACTCTGGAGTAGGAGAGGACTCGAGTAGGGGTCAGAAAATAAACCAACCCAAGCTGGGCATCAAAACTCCTTCAACTCTAGGGACTGGAGGGAGCTAGGCTGTGACATGGTGTGATAAATGATGATTTTTCTCTTTGGCAAACTAATCATATATGCTTTTTTTACCTGTACTTTTTGTTGCAGTGGTATTAATAAAGTACACTGATTTCATTTCTTTTTCACATTATTTATAGATGACCTCTTCAATGAAGACCTATTCCTTAAAACAGACTCATCTGGTGAGTTATAATAGACCACTAATCTAAACAGTACTTCACTTGACATAAAGAGGCTCTTGTTCATTTCGTTGTTTTGTTACTCAATTTAAATACTGTTCTTAGCAAAATTTACAAGCATACACTCTTTAAATATTCTGATTTTCAGATGGCTTTGGTTCTGACCCTTTCAAAGGCAGCGACCCCTTCGCAGCAGATATTTTGTTTCCATTGACGAATACTGTCACTGGTGAGGGCACAGGAAATGCCGGTGACGAAGCAGACACCAGTCTGTCTTGTGTTGAAAACAAAGCTTCAACGGGAACTCAGTGCTTTGAGTCAGAATTCCCAGATGAAGACAGTGACATAGAGATTAGCTACAGTCGAGAGGACCTGGACACCATTGCTATGGTAGATGATTCTCATGGATTTAAACCCATTCAGAGTTCGTCAGAAGAGCTGGGGCCAGAGCCTATCCGAGGCTGGCGTTCCCAGGGACAGTATTCTGTAGAATCGGACCCTAATGGGTATGAGCTTGATCTTGGTGCTGTCTCCCCACCCTCCGACATAGAAGAACATAGTCTGGGATCTCTGGCTGGAGAGGCTATTACTCAGTCATCAGCAGGATTAGAGCAAGGTAATTTATATTTTAGTCACATCCCCAGTTATCAAACATGACAGTTTTTCAGTTTTACTTTTTATTATTTTCATTTACAGTATCTCACAAAAGTGAGTATACCCCTCACATTTTTGTAAATATTTTGTTATATCTTTTTATGGGACAACAATGAAGATATGACACTTTGATACAATGTAAAGTAGTCAGTGTACAGCTTCTATAACAGTGTAAATTTGCTGTCCCCTCAAAATAATTCAACACACAGCCATTATTGCCTAAACTGCTGACAACAAAAGTGAGTACACCCCTAAGTGAAAATGTCAAATTTGTGCCCAATTAGCCATTTTCCCTCCCTGGTGTCATGTGACTCGTTAGTGTTACAAGAGCTGTGTCCCAAGACGTCGGCTGCATCCTTCGGAGGCCACATTTGAAGGCCGATTACGTCACAGCCAGGCGACGAAGGCTGTCCCAATTCGTCGACTCCTTCAAATGCGCCCGACAAATGCGTCCTTCATTTCTCTGAATTTGTAGAATGGGTCGGGTGTGTCCTTCGTGGCCCACCATATCCCAGAATTCATAGCGCGGCCCAGCCAATTCCAGTTTTCAACAATGGTGGCCGCTACTAAGTTTTAATATTACTCTTATTACTCTTTCTGGGTCACAAAATAAACTTTTAACATATTTTCAGGCGAGAAAGTAGCTGTGTAAATTTCAAATATCTGCTCGGTTTATCAAGACATCGCATATTTGCAAAAGTGCTCCTACATTTTCTGAGACGGGGATTTCAATGGTCACTCGAGCCAGCGAGAGCAGCAGACTCCCGGCTTCATCGTTTTCAGACCCCGCTGCCTTTCGCTACTCAGGTTAAACATGAACTATATAAGTCACTTGGATAACTTAAAAATATAATTGTTTGGCTTTTTTCGGTGTTTTATTTGTTCCGGAGTAAATCGGTTTGGCTGAGATCAAAGTCATTAGATTAGATTAAATAAAACTGTCCATCAGGTGGGTTCCTCCAGGATTTTCACACAGCTGAATAAACGTCAAACAGAAAACTGACTAAACAGAAGTGTGAGACGGTCAAGAATTTACGCTAGTGTACTTTTATATTTTAGATAGCAAGGAGCAGACGGCCGAGTTTATTAAACTCCACCGAGACAGCGGTGACGCAAATCTGAAGGCTAGACCGTCCCATTTCACAGCCTCGCACTTCCGGCTTCTCGGTCTTCGAAGGACCCGGCCCACGTAGACCGCGAAGGCCAGGTCCTCCGAAGGATGCGGCCTACTTTTTGGGACACAGCTAAGGTCTCAGATGCAAATGGGTCGCAGGTGTGTTGAAATGTATGCATGTATTTTTATGTATGTATAAAAATGTATGGCATGGAAGAGTTGGGGTCTTAGGAGGTTAAATCTCAATTTCTGCATTATTCATTCGGTTATTACCCACCAGTCTACCGTTGTTTACAGCGCTGTCGGCCGCTGTCTTTTGTTTTTTTATTTACTTAAGCCTAATTTTTGCTGTTCAATACTGAAAAAAATTAAACTTTTTAAAATTATGCAATATTGCAGAATATTTTTAAGGTTATCTGCTATAAAAAGCCAGACCAGGAAAATCTGCTTCATGTTTTTCTGTGTTTTATTCTCAGTTACTTTGACACAAAGGCATCTGCTGTGATGTTCACAATTCTGATGTAGTCTCACATGTATCAGTGCTGATAAATGATCAGAATTATAATATTTCTGACTGTCTGAGGCAAAATTGAATCAAATCGGGACCTTGTGAATTGGAATCGAATGGATTATAGAAATCAGTGTTGATACCCTGCCCTAGTGAGCAGCCTAGGCCCAACAGAAGTGGATGTAGCTGTGGGTTTGTTAAGTTAAGCCCTGATCCGTCTGAAATTCATAGCCAGTGCTCTGACACGGAGCCATCAATCTCTGAACCCTGAAAAAGCACAGTGTATCCAGAAAACACATTATATGCTGCAATAAATGCACTGTCTCCCAGCAAACAGGTCGTCAGAGGAGGCCGATGTGATGATGAAGTTTAACATTGCCTACAGTATTGCCAAAGAGTGCCAACACACTTTAAGCACAAGCAGTTTTTCAGTAACTTATCTTTCTTGTAGAAATGTGCTCCAAATAAAGAACTTTGTGTTCACAAGATTTTTAGTTAATCATTTATAAATTAATAGTATCTGTCTGAAAAATTTGGGTGCGCCTAACTTTTTTTCTTAGGCCCACCAGAACGGAGCAACCGTGGCAAAAAGTTAGTCTTGAGCCCTGCCGTACAGTGGTTTAACAGGACAGGTCCACTCAGAACAAATCTCGCCATAGTCGACCAAAGAAGTTGAGCGCACATGCTCAATGTCATATCCAGAGGATGTCTTTTGAAAATAGATGTATGAAAGCTGTCAGCATTGCTGCAGAGGTTGAAGGCATGGAGGGTGAGCCTGTCAGTGCTCAGACAATATGCCCACATACACACTGCATCACATGGCTGTCGTCCCAGAAGGAAGTCTCTTCTAAAGATAACGTATAACAAAGCCCACAAACATTTTGCTGAAGACAAGCAGACTAAGGACATGGATTACCTGTGGTCTAATGAGACCAAGACAAACTCCTCTATGATATCATCATGAAGGAGTGGAAGAGGATTCCAGTTAAGAGAGTTAAGGCAGTGCTGGAAAATAATGGTGGCCACACAAAATATTGACACTTTGGACACAGTTTGGACATTTTCACTTAGGGGCGTATTCACTTTGTTGCCAGCAGTTTAAACATTAATGGCTGTATGTTGAGTTATTTTGAGGGGACAGCAAATTTACACTGTTATCCAAGCAGTACACTGACTACTTTACACTTTATCAAAGTGTCATATCTTCAATATTGTCCCTTGAAAGGATATACTGAAATATTTTTTTGACATTTAAGCTTTTTATTGATTTTACAACATATACCTGTATAAAAGGGAGAAAAACAAAAAAACAAAACAAAAGAACAAAACAAAAGAACAAAACAAAACTGCTGGTGTGCACCCCTGCCCTTACAAGTCTAAAAAAAAAAGAGAAACTAACTAACAGTGGGTTCCAAGAGAAGAAACACAGAAATGGGCAAATGAAATTGATGGTAAAGTAACATTTGGACCGGGGGTCACAGTTAATAGTCCTTCAGATTATGATAATATGGTCATGATTTCCTGTTTGCGTCAGATAGCTCCAAAAGTAGTCCCAATGTTCATCTTTGTCTTCTGTATCATTTTTAAGTTTATTCAGCATGGACTCATAGGAAGCAGTCTCTGCCATTGCTCTGATCCAGTCTTTCAGTTCAGGACGTACTGTAGTCTTCCAGTGTCTAAGGATAATCCTCGATGCAGTTACCAGTCCAACCATAACAACTGTAAAAATATTATTATGAATTCTTGGAATATGAGAACGGTCTCCTAACAAGCACAATTCAGGAGTTAAGGGCACTTCTAATCCTGACCAAAGTGTGACGACTTCCTTCCAAAAAGGAGCTATAAGGGAACATTCCCAAAAACAATGTAGGAAAGTCCCCGCCTCAATTTTACATTTCCAACAAAGATAGTCAGGCACAAGCTTCATACGGTGTAATCTTCTTGGAGTATGATAATATCTATGCAGAATTTTATATTGTATGCATTTGCTCCTCGCCTCCTTAACATAAATCCCATTTTCTGCCAAAATGCCCATCCATTTTTTGTTTGGAATTGGTGCATTTAAATCTTTCTGCCACAAAGTTTTAATGTTCGAACATTCCCTACTTCTATTATCATTTACCAACCTATAAAAACAAGATGCTGTGTGGTGCTCCTGAGGCATATTAATAAAATTTAGAACAAGATTTTCATGTCCCCTTCTGAACTCTGACGTCACACAATGTCTAATTTGCAAATATCTCCAGAAATTTTCCTTCCCTTCCAATTTGTATGTTTGAACAAGGTCTCTACAGGACATAAATTCCCAATCTTTAAATAAGTCGCTAATAACATTTATGCCATGAGACTGCCACAATTTCCAAAACACAATTTTTTTCCCTATACGAATAGCTGGATTGTTCCAAAGAGATGAGTAAAACTGCACATGAGGTGATATTTTAAGAATTCTATGTATACTGAGCCATACCTGGCTAGAGTGAAGCAAAATTGGGTTCGTTGAAATGCAGCTTTAAGACAACATACCTTTTGGATCGAAAGGAGTATAAATCTCAGACTCTATACTTAGCCATTCCTGTCAGGCTTGATTTTTCCCCAGTAATTAACCAATTTTGCCACCTCGAATGAGACTGAATATAATCTTGGATCGGATAAACTTAAACCACCCTTCTCTCTAGGAGAATATAATTTACTTAGCTTGATTGTTGCCCTTTTCCCATCCCATAGAAACTGCTTAATTAAGTCTTCATACTGTTTAAAGAAACCGGGCGGTATCGCAATTGGTAACATCAATACTACATAGTTAAATTGGGGAGCTATAATCATTTTTACAATATTTATTTTGCCCCACAATGAGATTTTTATTTGCCCCATTTTTCTATATTTGTTTTTATTTTTAGAAGGACTGGGTCAAAATTAAGTTGGGGTAGGTCCTGGGGTAGGTCCTCCATATCTTGGCTTAGCCTAATCCCGATCCTTAGCCTACGTCACGCCGCAGAGCACGGCGCCATTTTCGGGGTCTACGAATCAAAAGAGACACTGTGTTGGAACGACGTCGACAAGAATCATGCTTAAAAGCAGCTCCAAAGAAAACGGACGGTATAGAGACCGATTGCGTCCAGAGGCGAAGCAGCGGTACTTAAAAAAAATAGAGTGCATCGCAAATTTGAACCCATATGAAATACGGCAGTGGAGTAAAGACCCAGAGGACTTTGGAGAATGGACTGTATAGAGACCGATTGCGTCCAGAGGCGAAGCAGCGGTACTTGCAGAAAATAGCATGCATTGGAAATGTGGACCCGTATGAAACACGGCCGTGGAGTAGAAACCCTGAAGACCAACCGCTACTGACATAGCCTGACATATTTTCGTACCTTATCTGTGCAGTCAGCGAGTACAAATCGTCATTCAAACAAAGGTAAGTCAGCTCGAGTACTGCGTGTGAAATGCGTTTGATTTTCCCCCAAACATTCAGATTAGTGCAGCATAAATTCATTCATGAGGGGAAATTACAGTGAGAACATGTGGAGGCTGTTAGGTGGATAACATAGTGAGTTCAGTGCATTGATGAGACATTGTCCTGAAGGATTTAGTTATTCTTTATGGTTAAAGAAATTGCAATGATTTATTCATATTTATTATAAATAATTTAAATATACATTTTGCTTCTGTGTTTGTGTCCTGTGTCACTAAAAATACATTTTATTTTAGTTTTATACATTGATTAATGACCTGCAGAACTCCTTCTGTCAGCCTGCCCCAGGGCAGCTGTGGCTACAACCGTAGCTTGCCTCCACCAGTGTGTGAATGTGAGCGTGAATGAATAATGTCATTGTAAAGCGCTTTGGGTGCCTTGAAAAGCGCTATAAAAATCCAATGCATTATTATTATTATTATCATATTAAGTGATTCATAATTGTCACTTTATGCTTTCTCCATCTCTAAAGTGATTACATCCTTACATTACATACTTTAGGTTCATTTTCTGCAGGCAGGTTTCTGACAGAGAACAGGCAGATTTACCCTATAAAATGCAGTGTTTTATAGATGGACACAAAGAAATGAAAACTTACATGTATGTGCTAACTTTCTAAACACTGTCACATTTATGATAAAGTAGATAAAACACATTTATGTCGGCCTTGGCTCATAGATCTTGTCTTTAAGTGAACTTTGTCTGTGTGTGTTTCAGGTGCTGCACTCTCAAAGACTGAATGAACCAGCATTGCAGCCATGGGTCACTGTGAGCATCACAGGGAAGGTTGAAGCCGCCCACTGCACCTGTATGGCCGGAGTCGTGGAGACCTGCAGCCATGTCGCTGCTCTTCTGTTTAATGTAGAAGCAACAGTGCGGATCTGTGGCACAAGGACTGTTACAGATGAACCTGCATACTGGGTTTTGCTGGGTAATATGACCAAGATACAGCCAGAGGTTGGCCATAAGATAGACTTCTCCTCTTCAGCTGCCCAAAAAAAGGCTCTTGATCAAAACATAAACAGACCATCCGTATTGAAAGGTAAAAGGAGCCGTCCTCAAAAAAGAAAAATCCCACCTGCTACTGTGGAGGAGTTGTCACTGCTATAATGCCATAATGTTTTATATAGGGGTCCAGATTTATGCCATGTAAATAATTTGCATTTACTGAATATGTACTGACTGAGTACCACTGTTCAAAAATTTAATAAAGAAACAAACTAAGTTTTGCCTCTTTTTTTATTATTAAAACCACTTTATAGAACATCACATCAGTTACAATGTAGAATCCATGTCATTTATAGTTTATAAAAGACAAAATGTTTACATAAAATCATGACAGTGTTTACATGATATCACCCACTACTAACATTATTTACTGTATATTTTGAAAAAAAAAATACCACTATTTATACAGCACAAGACTTAAGAATATTTAACAGGAGCAAGTTTCATTTTCCTGGTTTTACTACCACACTGGAGCAGAAGGGTCACCTCTTCACCCTTGGAAGAAGCAATCTGATTGGCATGGTGGTAAGTTTGAAGCAGGTCCCTTATGTAGCGCTGGAACCCAGTCACGATGTGTTTCATCCATTTCATAGGCTGGTTTGCTGCAATAATGCCAAATAATTAGAAACTCTATAAAGAGAAGGTGGTTCTGCAAAATCACTCAGTAGGATGTTTGTTCTAATTTGCTATGACCTCAGAGCGCATCGAAAATAAAACTAATAGGCTATAAAGAGTGATATGAACATATTTAGAACTTACCGGAATGAAAATGTCTGGAGCACCAACAGATATTTGGAGATGGAAGAGAGCTGGATATCAGCTCGTCTCACAGCTGCTATCCAGGCTAGACGCCTTCGTTTGGTAACATTGATACACGAGCTGCCTCATGTTGCTTCCAGGTTGGGAAAGAATGAAAAGATAAACCCTTTTCAAGCTTATTCTCTTGCCGGTCGTGCGATCGAACATTGCAGCCGACCAGACAGCAAATACGAACCATGGCTGTTGTGTGTGCCTTCGCTCCCTTTTCACTTGCGCTAGACCCCCAAAATGGCGGATGGGGCCAAAATCCTTTCCACGCCCACCCCCGTGACATCACGCTCCAAAGCCCTATACTTCATCCCTCTAGGTACCCATTTAAAATTGAATTTTTCTACCATGTACAGATAGCATAGTGGGGATAGTGGCATTACTTCAGACTTTCCCCAGTTAACAGTATAACCTGACACCTCAGAGAACGCCTTTATGGTGTCCATTAAATGCGGCACTGATAAAAGTGGGTCTGTTATAATGGCAAGAATATCATCAGCATAGAGGAGGAGTTTGTGTTCCTGCTGCCCACCTATGATGCCTTTAATCTCCTTGTTTGATCTGATACTCACTGCCAATGTTTCTATAAAAATTAAGAACAAAAGGGGGCTTAAAGAACAGCCCTGACGAGTTCCACGTGACAAACTAAAGAAGGGTGAAACCATACCATTTGATATTACCGCCGCCTTTGGTTCTTTGTATAGCACTTTAACCCAGTTTAGAAAGTGTGGACCAAACCCAAACCGCAACAAGGTTGAAAAAAGAAAGCTCCATTCAACTTTGTCAAAAGCCTTCTCCGCATCTAAGGAGAAAGCTGCTATTGGAGTATCTTTAGACTGGCTCAGCCACATCAAATGGAGTAGCTTTCATTTGTTATCTGAGGAAGAGCGTGTTTTCATAAATCCAGTCTGATTTGGATGTATGATGACACCCAGAACCCGCTGTAACCTTAAGGCTAGAACTTTTGTAAGTATTTTGCAGTCCAAATTCAATAAGCTTATTGGTCTGTAATTTGATGGATCTGTATTGTCTTTATCCTCGAGCCATTCCATTTGATCCCGTTGCAGTTTGGCGAGGTTTAGACAGAAAAAGGTCTTCACCTGTTTGATTTCCTGAAACAGTAGATGTATATAAACCTTTGTAGTAATTCATGAATATCCTATTTATTTCTCTAATTGATGTGACCAAATTATTTTCATGTTTAATAGCTGGAATGAAGTTTAAGAAATCCTGTTTCTTAACCTGTCTTGCTAATACTTTACCTGTCTTTTCACCACCTTCATAAAATGTAGTATTCAGGCAAAGCATAGAATATGCAACTTTTTTGTTGTATATCTCATTCAACTGAAATTTTAATCCACATATATCCCTATATAGTTGCTCTGTATAAACCCCTGAAAGCAGGTTTTCTTTATATTTGATTTCTTTTTCCAGTATTTGGATTTTATTTAAACTTTCTTTCTTCTTTTTAGAAGCATATGCTATTAGCTTCCCCCGAATGTATGCCTTAGAAGCTTCCCACACTGTTCCTATATGTTTAGTGCTTCCAATATTAATTTTGAAGAAATATTTGAGGTCTTCCTCAAGTAAGGTCTGGAAAGGCTTATCTAATAATAGGGAGACATTCATTCTCCATCTAGATCCTACTCTGTTCTCTGTACCTAATTTAATACACAATTCCACTGCTGCATGATCAGTTAACCCAATACTCTTAATATCACAACTTGTTAGACAATTAAGCAGAGTATTTGAGACCAGAAAAAAATCCAATCTAGAAAAGGATTTGTGAGAATGAGAGTAGAAGGCGTACTCTCTTTTAGTTGGATTACTTAACCTCCATACATCCGTCAGCCCCATGTCGTCTTTTAACATGTGGACTGCCTCTCTGGTTTTATTACCAACAGAACTCCCGAAACTACTCCTGTCGAGGGCACCATCCATGACTTCATTAAAATCTCCAGCTAAAATTATTTGTCCTTCCATCTCCCCCACGATTTCGTTTACGTTGTGATAAAAAAGTGGGTCTCCCTTATTTGGAGCATAGATATTGCAAAGAATCATCATCACACCTTCAATCCGTGCCTGAACACATATTATTCTTCCCTTTGCATCTTTAAATTCCTTTACCAGTACAAAGTTAATATTTCTTCTGATGAGGATGATAACCCCATTGCGAGCACTTGAGAAGGAGCTGTAGAAAATGACCTGCCCACCCAGTTTTAAATTTTGACTCTTCACCTTGGTTTAAATGTGTCTCCTGAAGAAATACTACGTCCGCTTGTGTTGTTTTTAAATAAGACCATATTTTACTACTTTTAACAGGACTACCACATCCATTTATATTCCACGTCATTATTCTAATAAATTTTCCTGTCATTTTGCGAGAAAATTAGCAGTAATTTGGAACCAGTGCTCCTGCATTTTGGAGTGATCATTCTCCCTTCCCAACTGACTAACCCCAGAAATTGCCACCAGCCAAAACCCCTGAACAGAGAAAACATTTTTATCAACTTGAAATGGGAAAGAAAAAAAACTCACAGTTTGCTGCGACGCAGTGTAAAAAACAGAAAACAAAAAACAAAACCTTATCGGGTCCGTGAGAGATGCAGACCAGCTTCGTAGCTTCGTCCCAGATGACAGGCAGCACAGACCCCTCTCCCACTGACTTATCAACTACACGACATCTGGTTCGTAGCTCAAGTTAAGAGCTAGTCCGCCGTCCGCGTTTCCTCATTCCCAGCCATGCTGTTGAAAAACTTCTCCGCCGCTGCTGCCGATGTGAAGCTCAGATTCCTTCCCTTCCATCTCACCTTCAGTGTGGCCGGGAACGCCAGGGTGTAACGCGCATTGTGTTGTTGTAGTTTTCGTTTCACCGTTGTAAAGGCCTTCCTCTTCTCCACCAACTCCTTTGTCATGTCGGGAAACACAGACACTCTGCTCCCTTCCCATTCGAAGCCGTGTTTTACTTTCGCGGCTGTAATAACTTTATCTCTTGCCAACTGACGCAGGAACCGGACAAGCACTGGCCTCGGAGGTTTTTCCGGGTCCGACATAGGAGCCAGGGCCTGGTGAGTGCGCTCAATCTCCAACTCGGGGTTATCCATATTTAATCCCATCCCCTCAACCATCATCTTGTGAACGCTATTAAGCAACGCCCTGTCAGCACCAACAGTTTCTCTTAGTCCAACTATTCTTATGTTATTCCTTTTGCCGTGGTTTTCGAGGGCTTGTATACGATCCCACATAACCTCACACCGTTTGCTCATTTTAGCTTCCTCCATCTGTAGCCATGCTGTAACATCTTCCACACTGGAAATGCGTGACTCTGCCTCAGTCACCCGTTCTTGCACATCCGTGACTACGGTGGTTAATTCCATCAGTTTAGTCTTAATCGAAGTGATATCCGCCGCAACAGTCAGCAGCGCGCTTCCAATTTTTAATACTTCAGTCAGCACATTGTCTGCATATGGAGATTCCTGGCCTCGCTGTTCCACTTGCCCTTGTTGTTCACCACCATCTTGCAAGCCACTGTGGGTGCCGGGTTTCTCCCTATTTTGCTTCGGAGCCATGGCTGCCTCGAGCTAGTTCTCTTTACGAAGGTGACAGCAGCACCTTACACGGCTTGCGTTGAAAAAACAAAGATCCAAAATATAAGCTACGAATTTGCAATATTCAATACATTATCATGTCGGAGGAAGGAGCACTTCTAACCAGCTGCCATCTTGCTTGCAATGCCCACGTGACTCAAGAACTCAAAACCTCAAGCGGATATACTGAAATATTTACAAAAATGTGTCTCACTTTGGTGAGATACTGTGCATGTGCATATACTGATGGTGGAAGTCGGTTTCCTGCTTAAGTGGTGTCTACTTTAATTGCTGACCTAGGAACACATTTCCATTACACAAAAAAGTTCCAGACTGAATTTCTTTTCTAAAATGGCAGCAATCAGTGCTACTCCTCAGCCTCCTAGACCTATGGTATAAATGTGAAAATCCTATGTGGCTTTGAGCTGATGGTAACCGGGATTCAAACTCATCTGAGATTTTTAGTAGATGCACCTATGGTATAAATTAGAACATTCTAGATAACGTCCTTTTTTGAGCTATCACATTCAGAAGATTTTCAGAAAACTTGACCTTGAGGTTGAGGTCACCGGGATACAAACTTTAGAGAATTTTAGATACCGATGGTTTCAGTTTGAAAATCCTACATCGCCTCGTTCTCAAGTTATTGCATTCACAAACTTGGGTGTCCACAGGGCCCACCCAGAGGCCTTAAGGGGAAAAAAATATGCCCCCTATTGTTTTACATGTTGCATGTGATGAAAATTTTAATTAGTATCGCAAATCTTTTTTCTATGAAAATGGATTGACAGCATTTCTGGACATTGACTGCCTTCAGTTTTAGATGTGCAATTTTGAGCAATATAATCGTCTTTATAAACTTTTAAACCTTTGAATATTGTATTATTTCAGACTCTTTAGTCTGTAAGCTTAATGTCTTAAAATTGTGGTCTTGTAACTGGGTCATAATTCTATTCTTAATTACTCACTGTTTATTTCTGCTAGGTGAGTGTCTTGGTTTGACTCAAGCTGTTGGCGAACCTGTCCTGTTGGAGCCAGGTTGGACAGGCAACAGAGAGGAAACTTTGCCCCGTGATGTCACTTACAGTCAGCAAACAGAACAGGTTAGGAACATCAAAGAAGAAATCCAAATCCCTGCTGTTCCACAGAACTTGTCCCAGAACATTTTCACTCAGCCTGACTCACATCAGAACAGCCTTGAGTTGAACTATGAACCAACCAGTCAGTCTTCCTTTGACCCATATGGCTTTAAACTCAGCCCAGAGCATTCCAGTCACACTCTTTTAGACCCTGATGAAGATGAGTTGAGTCCAGAACCTGCTGATGATGATCTGACCTTTGACCCTGAACCCTGCTCTTCTCAACATCAGCTGAACTTTGATGCCTATGGGTTTGACATTACCTCCTCCCAGATGATACGGGACTTTGACCCTTATGGCTTTAAGCTAAGCCCTCAAGAAGAGAACCAGGAAGTATTGGACCCCTGTGGCCATGACAACCATGATGCAATAGACCTTTGTACCTATGACAACAATGAGCAAAGAAAGCTCTCAAGCTATAATAACCCAGAAATACTGAAACCTCATACCCATGAAAACCAAGAAGTGCTTGAAAATGATAGCCACAATAACCAGGAATTTCTAGATTTGTGTAATAATGGAAACCAAGAAGTGCTGGAACCATCTAGCCTCGAAAACAGGGAGGTGGTTAACCATAAAAACCAAGTCCTGGAACTCTGTAGTCACAACAATCAAGAAGTTGTGGACCTCTGTCGGAATAATAGCAGTGAGCAATTACTTGAACCTTGTGACTGTCATAACCAAGAAGTGCTGGAACCTCATAGCTTTGGCAGTCAGGACGTCCTGGACTTCTCCTATCCTAAAAATCAGGAAGTGTTAGATTTAGATAGCCATGGTAACCAAGAAGTTTTGGATTTTAATAGCAAGGAAAACCAGGGCGTGCTAGTTTCAGGTAGCTACAATAAGCAGGAACTTCAGGAAAATCAGGAGTTACCTGACCAGGAGGGATTGGACTTGTTGAGTACAGACATTTTGCCTGAAGCAAACAACAACCAGTGCATTCTGGAACCAGAACAGGATGTCAGTTCCGTTAATGACAGCTCAGACAGTGATGTGGCATCCGAAAATATGCTGGGACTGCAGCTCAGTAACCCCAGTATCTGCACCTCGAATACCACAAATACTAGTACTGCTGATACTTTAAACATGGCCATCAGTAGCATGTCTGCCAGCCAGGACCTTAATTCGTCTGCTGCCCTGATCCACCACAACCTTTTAGAAGGTGATCTGGGTTCAGTGTTTGGGGCTGGAGGATACATTGGATGTCCTGATGTAGCTGATGACCTAGAGCCATTGCAGAGAAGGCAGACAAACCCAGTACCAGAGCCGGTACGACCAGTTAGGCCTCCTCGACCATCTCTCGGGGTAAGTTGGACGTTATTTTTCTTAACTTCGTATAGCATTTAACCGATGGCCAGTTAGTTTGATATATCCTGTGTAATCCTAAATTTCAGGTTTACTGTCCTTACTTTATTTATTTTTTGCTTTTATTTGGCCCATGATTGTCAACATTTTGCAGAACTTGGAGATTAAGAATAAATACCCAACATTTAATATTAATATAATTCAAGCTATCATTACTGTGTTAGGGTTAGGGATTTGTTTTTTAAATATGTTATGTGTTAAATTTGAACTTTGAGTTGAAATAATTACAACTGTAAATATTTCTCAAGCTGTAGAACCAGGTATTTAGTAATTTTAGCAAAGTTAGAAGTAGAATAGCATCCATCCACATTTTTCTGATCCAATACTTTGTGACTATCTGCTAATACACATCAGTGTACCAGTGTTAATAAGACGTTTTCCTCATTGTGAGACTGGCCATAACTACTATATATCTGGCTCCATTTGAACACCTAACTTAATCCTAAGAGAAAACATTTACTGGATTGTTGGTGTTTATTTGTGAAATAATAAATGAGAATAGGATAAATACATGAAAAAAATATTTTTGGCTTGATTTATCCAATTTAACTGTCAGACAATGAATTGGCTCCCCAATATTCCATCCAGGTTTTGAACCAATATTTGATCCAAATCTCGCATCACTGCATCCATAGCTAGAATCATAGTTGTTCTGTTAGTCAGGTATTTCATTAAACTGCTCCACAGTCCAAAACCTTTAAAACTTCTTAAAAGGTTGAGATGAAAACCATTTCTTGTAGGGGGTGGACAATATGCCAAAAGTTTCCATCCAACAGCCAGACATTGCTGATATATTTATTGTTGGTTTGTGGTGCCATGCATACATGTTTTTCTTTGTACTGAACATTAATTCTGGTTTCTTTGGCTAATGGTTTGCACCACTACTAAAGGGCCTGCTGAACATCCCTGCAGAGCAGGTTAAATGGCCAGAAACCAAATTCCAGAACCTATCTTCAAGAAAATCTTTTTTCATTTTGTTTGAAGTTCAAATGATTATTTAACATAACTGTTAAAAGTCAGCGTGCCTCTCGAACAAGTGTAATTTAGATGAATATAATATCAGCTGCTTTGTGCATAGAAAATTATATTTTTTTTAAAAACATATACTTAGGTTTTCATCTACCTTCATGTGTTTTAGGCCAAGGACAAGGCCCAGTCCCAGACTCAGGTCATCGATTTAAAGTGATCTCTCACCATGAAACATTCAAGTGAGGTTTACTGTGTCACCATGGTTCCTGTGATGACAACGAGGCAAGAAGTGAAGATGATAAGGAATAAAGTAAGACAAAGGGAAATGCAATGGAGGAAAAATGGCTAAAGAGCAAGAGCTCATTCTGTTGTTAATTATCACAGTAAATTAGTTCAGGTTAATCAGAGGAGAAACAATGGAAGGCAAGATGAAAAAACTACCAAGAACCAAATGATAAAAAAGATTTCCTGGTTGTTATATTAAGAAACATGATTTTATCCAGTTTATTTATTTACATCTGTCAAGGTTGCAAAAGACTGTCTGACCTACTATCTTGTCTTTTTATGATTTGATGAACTTAAGAAGATTTTGACAGACCTGACTGGTCTGAAGTGAAAATAATGTCCATGTTTGTGATGTGACATACAGTAAATATTAGGACATATGTTACAAGACTTCAAATAGATAAACTGTATATAAATGATACAATGTAACCTGCTGTTGTGGTTTTGAGATTATCTATTCAATTAGTAGTTTAGATCTAAGTTGCATATGAACTGTAGAGAGTTTATAGTCGGATTTACCAATGAGTGCATAGCCACGCTCACAACAGTGTTTTCACACATCATTTAAGAGTGCTCCTTAAAGAGAAGCAGTGGTTCACTGCCATTCGAGGCTGGATTCTTCAGTTTCACCAGTGACAAAGCATGGCTGATGGCTGTGGTCAGGTGTGTGCTTTGTTACATGTGTAGCAGGCTCAGTAGTGATGTTGGAGTCTTGTGATGTGAACCTGTGCATCACTGCTGCAAGTCAAGGGTGAGTAAAACTATATTTTTAGTTAGTTTTAAGTTCCTGTTTAAAGTGCGATGCCACCCATGTTTGTAATTGGACTGTAACTGAAAAGATGGCCACTTCATTCTTTGTCCCAATTTCATACTGTACACTAATGCTGAAAATAAAAACTATGCAGTGATTTTGGTTGTGTACTGTTAGTTAGGTAGTTAGAGACGTAACTACCTAACCAACAGCGCAGGCTGTCAATTTTTTCTTTTGTTTGGTAGCAACAAACAAACAACAGCAAAGCTGTGTCCACCCAGGAAATGTGGGTGAGCAATGAAAGTCAGCGACGTTCTCTGACTTAAAGTGGCGATGGGCAAAAAGCCCAGGATGAACTTTTCTCATGTTGGAGGCCACTGAAGTGACTGACATTGGACAGGGTTGTAAATACATGAGGTCACCTAGGCAACCACAGCCTGGAATGTTTACTAGCGATCAGATCTCAGCTTCAAAGCGATGCATGAATGAAGCGCTGGGGTGGGGACACAACACCAAAATACAGATAGTCACATCTGAGTGGAAGAGCAGCGATGTGGAAAGACTATTGCCTTCTACCATTGTCATCAGTAGTAATTTAAAGACACCAATACAGAAGTACTGTATGTAACTTTAAGAAAGCAGTGTTTCTGTCCAGCAGTGAATAGAGACAAGTTTCTTTGTAAGCTTTAAAAAGAATACCTATTTTCTTTATTACACATATTTAACTTGTGTCATGAAAAACAAACTGCACAATATATACAGTGATCTTTTTTTAGACTCAAATGTTACTGCTAATAAATCCCCTGTTAGTACTCATCTTTTGATAGCACTGCCAGTGAAACTTTATGAAGTAATTAAGATATGTTTTCATTTGAGAATGGCGCACACAAAGTTGAGCAGATTTACAGTGGTAAGCATACTGACAGTTCTGAGCATTTCATTGGTGTAAACACCTGCTTAGAAATGGTCTGAAGCGTGGAACCAGGACACAGCGAGGGTAAATGTGGAGTGGGTCTGGCACTGGTGCCGCTGTTACGCTGCCCATCCGGCAGTATCAGACCTGATAGGCCAGCAAGAAAAGTCCGTTCCAACAAGTTTACTGTGATCAGACTAAAGTAGTCAGAACCAACAGTGACGCCACAGCCAGAGTACAAAACAGAAATCCTTGAGCTGATCATTTTCTGTAGGTTCATCACTCCCAGAGACCTCTTTGACACTGTTATATCATTTTCAGGTTATAATTAGATATCTAATTATATATAAAACACTGTTATTCCTTTTGATTGTACCCACACAAGGTCACACACACAAATGCTTTTTAACAAGTACATGATATTTACTGGTATGGTAGCAGAGCATCAGTGTAACCTGTTCAGAAATGGCACATAGCGCTTTATTCCTCTGAGCACCCAAAGCCTGTTCTACTGCAAGCATCATTTAACCAATCGCACTCACATTCACGCAAGCATTTTTTTTCTACACCTAAGAGCTTTTCTCTAACAGTCACATGCACATGGACCTTGGGGTTCAGTGTTTTGCTCAATGTTATTTCAACTTGCAGACTGGAGGATGAAATCATCAGTCTACCTCCTGAGCCAACCTGAAGTACAATACCAATTCCAAAAAGTTTGCATGCTGTGTAAAATTTAAAATAAAACAGAATTCACGGATTCGCTCAGTGTTTAAACTGAGAAAACATATCATTTTAAGAGAAATATTTAATATCTGAATTTGATGGCAGCAGCACATCTCAGAAACAGTCATGCTTCCCACTCTGTAGACTTTGGGAGAGGAAAGCTGTCCCATTCTTGTCTGATAGAGATATTTTTCACTTTATGATGCTCCACCAGCTGGTAAAAGCAAGGACTCTTCTACTATTAAGGCTTTCCCTGAAACACATGTCATCTGGATGGGCGTATATGCTGCTCTAAAACTGCCAACTCCAGAAGCACTAATGCACTGCCACACCGTCAGAAATACAGGTTTTTGAACTGAGCACTGACAGCAAGTCGGATAGTCTAGAGGACACAGTGTCCATGTTTTGCAATTTCGAATTAAAATTTCTTCACTTTGCTTCAGTCCATTTTAAATGAGCTGTGGTCCAGAGATGATGGCACTGTGGTGTGTGTGGACAACACAGTGAGCTGTGTTCACAGACAGTGATGTCTGGAAGTGTTCCTAAGCCCATGCACTGATTTCATAACAGAATCGTGTCTGCTTGAGGACCTAAAGATCAGCTGCATCTAATGTTGATTTTCAGCCTGGTCCCTCATGCACAGAGATTTCTCAAGATTCTCTGAATCTTCTGAACTTATGACTTTGGATGATGAGATATTCACAGTCTTTGCAACTATTTGTTGAGGAACATTATTCTGAAATTGTTCTACAATTTTGTAGAAGCACTTTTTTGCAGATCTCTCTCTCTAAGATGTTCTTTTTTTTACCCAGTCCTGTTACTGACCTGTCATCAGTTAGCCTAATTACGTATAAAATGTTTCTTTTTTGTGTCACTTACATTTTCAGTCTTTTGCTGCCCCATCCCGGCTTCTTTGAAACATGCTGCTGCCATCAAATTCAAACTGATTGTTTTTACATGGTAGTATAAATATCGTGAGTATATTATTATATTATATTATATTATTACATGGGACACTCAGCAGGCACTGATTGAACCTTTCAGTTCACACAAAGCTTCAGTTCAGCCTACCTCACTCTTTTACCATGATTTCATGACAGCAGCTAGAACTATTACAAGCAAGTATTCAGTGACTTTCATATTTGTAGATATGTACATGAACTCGCATTTTCTTTTGACTGTACAATGGTACACATGATATAGCAAAGACATTAAAGTGAAGTCCCACATTTTACCTGCTTCAAACGAGATGCTTCCACTGAATAATTAGAATGGTTCCATTGAAAATGGAAGAAAACACAAGCTGGTTCACGAGTTAACATCAAGGGTCTAATAATTTTAAACAGAACCAGTTAAAGAACCAGAGCTAATTTAATATAAAAGAGTCAGTGAGACAGATCAGACCCTGAAGACCAGCAATTGTCACCCTTACCAAAGTGCTTACTTCCAGTTAAAAGATTATTGACGTGTCCAAAAAGGTTGATTCTGTTCACCTGAACGTGGCGTTTTCAGTGGGAGAAATATTTCGTCACTCATCCAGGTGACTTCTTCAGTCTCAGCTGACTGCAGGTTTCCCCAATCTTATAAACAGTACATTTGCACAATGAGTGAAACTAGCACTACTGAATTAACAGTGGGCTGGGAGATGAGTTCCTGGATCATTAATATGCAAATTGTCATGACCATTTTTCAAAGCCCACTGATCAATGGCCATGAGTACCATTCACAGAGAGTTGGGGAATGGCATGCATCAAGACATTATTGATGTGCGTTTTGCAGTTTTCCTATGCATTTTGGTCTTTTGTCAACATGGAAACCATGTGGGTGCAGTGTAATGTGAGGGTACACACCTTTACAGGATATTTAGATCTAATGTGTGTTTCTGTATCATTTAGTATCAAGTTATTGGCAAAATCTAAACCGTGTTTGACAAATCTACGGTTCACTAGCGTGAATCACAACACTTCATATACAAGCACAGTGCTCCCAATATTCTCTTAGACAACTTCTGAGGCTGTCACAGGACAGTTGTGGAGCTGTTTTGCAAAGAAGAATGGGCATGAATTTCAGTCTCTAGATGTGCAAAGCTGGTAGAGACATACCCTAAAAGACTGGCAGCTGGAATTGCAGCAAAAGGTGGTTCTACAAAGTATTGACTCAGGGGGCTGAATAATTACGCACACCCCACTTTGCAGTTATTTATTTGTAACAAATGTTTGGAATCATGTATGATTTTCGTTCCACTTCTCACGTGTACACCACTTTGTGTTGGTCTTTCACCTGGAATTCCAATAACATTGATTCATGTTTGTGGCTGTAATGTGACAAAATGTGGGAAAGTTCAAGGGGGCCGAATACTTTTGCAAGTCACTGTAAATCTCAAGGTGGCAGAAGCTTTACTGACCTCTTTGAACAGATCTCTCTTCAGTTTTCTTCTCCGCCTGGAGAATGGATCTCAGTTCTGATAGGCTCATGAATATACATATTAATATGTATCTCCATGTTTGTACTATCTGTCAATAACATCATTTAGGAAGAAACATTTATCAGTAGAGTTTAATAATCTTAAGTATCTGCAGGTGGAGCCGTCGTCCTGCTTAAACCATGTTTTGTTTTTTATTCTCGCAATATAAGTTACGACATCTTTCATTAAAAATTGCTACTGGTACAAATGAAGTGTAACAGACAGTTTCATAAACAGATGCTAAGGAGTAAGCAGAATTCCCCACAAATTATCCACATGTCAGGAGAATAATCTCAGCAGACTGCCACTCTCCAGGGCTAAAGTATGTTTTAATCGATTGCCAAGGTAACATCCAAAAAAAGCAAAAATGCATCACTGTACATAGACACATACAGCACACACTAAAAATGACAAGGTCTGCAATTAGTTGTATTATATACACAGAAAGCTCTTCATTTCTCTGATTTAAAATATCTATATGCTCATTTTACCGGCTGCCTTTACTTACCCACACAGGATAAGAATATTACCCAAAGCATTGGCAGAGCTGTTCTACTGTTCAGAGAGGCAGACATCAAGTTCCCTGTGGAGCTTTTCATTCTTTGAAGTGTGTGTGTTTTCTACGATGTATATGTATGTGCTCCAAAGCTATGGTCGAAGGACAGCATATTCAGAAGAAATTCTGTGTTTTGTCATGATGCAGCCATGGTTTATTGTGATGATGATTCATTTATGTCTAATGTACGATTTGGTGTCTTAAATGTGTGATGAAAAAACTAAGAAATAAAAGTCATCTGCAAGCCACAGTGCGGTCTGCTTTTCCATCTCTATTGTCTGTTCCTGCTGCCAATACAAAGCGAGATCAGATGACCCCTGAGTGTCAGCACTTGGCAATGGTGGGAAAAAGGAACTCCCTTTTTAACAGGAGGAAACCTCCAACAAGACTGGGCTCTGGGAAGGGCAGTCATGAGCCACCACCAGCTGTGGGGTAAAGAGGTGCGTAGTGAAAGGATAAGATTGGATTGATAAGGAATTTGGAGATGTTTTATTAATTGTGCTTTGTAAGAAAGAATTATTTCATATTTGAAACATTTTTACCTTCAGATAGTCATAAATCAAAGACTAGGTGTCTTTGATTACCTGTTCTTAGGCAATTCACAGACAATTTCAAAGACAAGGATGGAAAGCTTCTGTTCAGACAGGTAGGGGGCCAGTTCTGCTGTAGCGCCTTTGAATCTGGCCTGAATGTTACATAGTGAAAGCTGAAAAAATGATCTGTCAGCTGCATCTGCTGACACATGGCTCCAACTTAGGAAGCGCTGAATTCCTGGTGCTGCGGCAGGCCAGCTGGGCCCAAGACCAGCCTTTGTTTACTGAAAATGAGTACAATGGATACAAGAGGGCTCACCAGCAGTGGCTGTTGACAGAAGTATGAAATTGATGTTTCTGCTACATTTGGGATCTGAATTATCGATGAAAACAACAAGATGAGATAAAAGTAGTAAAGTAATCTTCAGCTTTTATTTAACACTATTTATATACAAATAGAATAATTCATGGACCTTTTGTCTCCCCCCACTCGGGAGAAAATAGCTGCTAAATAGTCCACTGTGTTCACTAGCCAGCAGTGGTGAATTATAAGACCTGAACATTCAAATTTGAAACATACTGGGTCCAAAAGAAGAAAAAGGCAAAAGATTTGGCTCAGACACACAAATATGTTGGAAAGTCTTCCTAAGTAACTCCTGACAAAACAGCACATCAAACTGATGCAGATATGACATCAAAACGAACTTGCAACAGCTTCAATTACCAGCTGTCCGTCCATCTTCTTCTGCTTAACCAGTTCAGGGTCACAGTGGGCAAGAGCCTATCCAAGGTGCCATGGGGTGAAAGGCAGGGTACACCCTGGACAGGGTGCCAATGTTTTGCAAGGAGAAATGAGAGACAGACAGACAACTATTCACACGTATGGGCAATTTACATTCACCAAACTTAACCCCAGTAACTGCATGTCTTTAAACTGTGGGAGGAAGCCAGAGTACCCAGAGAGAAACCACGCAGACATGACGTGAAAGGAAAGGCTCCAGGCAGATGCTGGATCTAAACCCAGGACCCAGGTGCTAACTACCCCACCACTGTGCTGCACATTTACCAAAATACTTGTCAAACTATTTGCCTTTTTTATAATCTTAAACCATTTAAACATTTTTATAAATGAAGATTACAGATAAACTGTGATTGTGACTTAATAATATATTTCAGTTAATTTAGAAAAAGAAATGTTGTTTAATGAAAATGACTTTACAGTAAATGAGCTCCATGCAAACTAAAATTGAGTTGGACGCAGATTCCACCAAAAGACAGGCTAATAAATGATGCTGTACTTCAGGCATGAACATTCTAATAAGCTCACTCAGTTTGACAAAATCCAATCATTTAGACACAAATCATGACTTTGATGTAGCAGACTGGTTTTGGTTGCTGTTTTCCTGATGTACCCGATGATCGCACAAATGAAAGGACAAACACGGGTAAACGTGAAAAACCAAATTCTTGATGAAGTCTTTTACTTTCAGTGTCAACTAAATAAAGAACTTGAATATGAAATAAAGAAATAATACCCATAATACAGTGTAAACTTGGCTTCAGAGAGCAAACTTAACCCAAGCACTTTACACTGGTGCTGATGACTGAGACGTTTGGAGAGTTTTGTTTCTCTGGCGACAGCAGAGGACGGTCACTGTGACGATGACGATGAGGACTGTTAACATGATGAAGCCTGCAACAACAATCCAACCTGCAGAAAGAATGAGGGTCACTGTTAAATGGACTGGTTCTACCTGAGCACTCAAAGTGCTTTATACAACATGCCTCATTCACACACACACACACACACACACACACACACACACACACACACACACACACACACACACACACATATAAGCACTCTTTTCTTTGTCTAAGTGCGTTCTATCTAACATTCGCAAGATACTAACCCCAAGCTGCTCTCCGATGCATCTATTGGAGTATGAATGTGTGTGAATCTTAGCTAGGAGGTGCTGAAAAGCATAGAAGTGAATGTGGCATGTTGTACAAAGCACTTTGAGTGCTCTGGGAGAGTACAAAAGCACTTCATATAAATCAGTCCATTATCTTGCCCGAGGATAGTTTGGTATGTATGCTGGAGCAGCTAGGGATCAAACCATGAACCTTCTAATTACTAGATGACCCGCTCTACCCCACAGGAAATGTAGACAATCAGTGTTACCACCTACACGCTTCTTAATGTTTAAGACTTCACATCACTTAAATCACATCCTTTCAGCCAGTCCCTTATGTCTGAGAAAGTTGTCACAGTGGATGACTCCACATACTTGGCACAGATGTTCAATGCCCTCCTATTTATACAGCACTCGGAGTACACTAGCTTATGACCCACTGAGGCTGGGTGTGCCTCCTCCTAATCTTGAGCTGTTGATTTTTCACACAAGGCTCCAAGTGTTAACCACTATACTATGAAGCCAATGGAATCAAATCAAATCTGACAAAATACCAAATTAAGGTGTCTTAATTTCCAGCAGAGGGCAGCACTCTCCCTCTTATGCTGATATACACTGGTTGTTTATTACTCCGGTGTTGAGTACTTAATGAGGAAGAAGCTGCAATTGTAACAACTAATGACAAATAGTTTACAGAGTTGCATGTAGAATATGTGTACCTGGGGGGATGCCCGAGGCTCTTTCTGTGCACTGTTGCATGCTCCAGGATCCCTGCTGAGTGGCTTTGGGTCTGGAGATGATGAACGCTGCCACCATGAAACAGTAACTCTCTCCTTCATCCAGCCCCTGTATCTGTGTCATACTTGAGTTTGATATCACATCTCTCTAAGGGGTAACAACAGGACAGATTACTGTCATTCATCTGTAAACATTTAACCAACTTACCAATCAGACATTGAATGGAAACAGCCATAGGCCCTAAATCTAAAGGTCCAGATGAACTTGTTACTAACTAACTAACCACTATGTAGGTGCCTATAGAATGGGCTGACCACACTAAGCAGAGAGGGACCCATAGTAAGGCCCATTGCTAGCCCATATTTTTCGTGTGAGCAAGCCTAATACAGAGCACTAACAGAATTACATGAAAAGAGTATAATTTTTTTCAGTTTAACAACATAATTTGCAGCTCATTTTACTTTTAGTGTTAACATCAGATTACCTTTCCTGTGCTTCCAGACTTGTAGTAGCTGATCTTATAATTAAGATCTTTTTTGAAAATGTCCCTGATGCTGAGCTGCTTCCGACGATCATAAATGGAGGTTAAAGGATCTGTGATGTTCACTATTACTCTTCTATGATCCAATGGCTCCACAGTGAATCCCACAGCACTGATGTTACCTGGGGACAGGAGTAGCCAACAGTTATGCTGAGACTGCCTGCAAAGGCTTATTCACGCGCTAAAAGTCAATTCAGTTAGTTACAACATCATTACTAGAGTGAGTGAGTTGTTGAGTGGATGGGTACTCTACTAAACATTATGCAGAATGGAATGCCTAATTGGTGCAGGTATGGTAGCGCGTCGCGTGTGTGTGTGTGTGCGCGCGCATATATAACCTACTCTCTCTATAGGGATTGAACTTGGAAGAATAAGTGTGAGGGAGTTCATAGTCCATGTCCGTGATTTCTGTTAGAACATCAGCAGAGTAGGCCCTGTGAAATAGGGACACAAAGAATACATATGCTTTGGAGGCACATTCATCTGTACTTATATAGTACATTACAAGTTAAATGTTTGGACACACCTTCTCATTTAGTCGTTTTTCTTTATTTTCATGACTATTTACATTGTAGATTCTCACTGAAGGCATCAAAACATAGAGTTATGTCTTGATGCATTCTCAATCATCCAGGAAAGTAAATCTCCAAAAGTTGAATCTGTTCATCTGGACGTAGCGTTTTGTGGGAGAAACGTTTCGTCACTCATCCAAGTGACTTCTTCAGTCTCAGCTGACTGCAGGTTTCCCCAAACCTTATAAACAGTACATTTGCATAATCTCAGGACGTACTACATTTCACGGATCACATTAACTCGGTGGACCAACACATCAAATTCACCAGGGAGGATATGAAAAGTGGCAGGTTAGCCTTCTTAGACTGTGAGATTTCCATCAGTAATGGGGGACATCTAAAAGCTGACGTGTACCGTAAACCTACACATACGGATCAGTATCTAAGGTTTGACTCTCATCATCCACTGGAGCACAAACTGGGTGTCATCAGGACGCTACAACACAGAGCGAACACCATCCCCACTGACACAGCGGCCAGGGAGGCAGAAGAACAGCACATCAAGAAGGCCCTGAGTAAATGTGGTTATCCCAGCTGGACTTTTGTCAAAGCTGGGAAGGCACCTAAAGAAAGCTCCAGCCGATCCAGGAGAGAAGGACAACCGCTGCCCAGGCGAAAACCTGTAGTGATCCCATATGTGTCAGGAGTATCGGAGCAGCTGAGACGCATTTTTTCTAAACACCGGGTCTCTGTGGCTTTTAAACCCCAAAATACGCTGCGCCAAAAACTGGTCCACCCCAAGGATCGGGTCCCCCGACACAAACAGAGTAACATAGTGTACGCTGTTAAGTGCCAGGAGGATTGCCAGGATTTATACATCGGGGAAACCAAACAACCGGATGGCACAACACAGAAGAGCATCCTCGTCAGGCCAGGACTCTGCAGTCTATTTACACCTACAGGCCAGTGGACACTCTTTCAATGATGAGGATGTACACATCCTGGACAGGGAAGAACGCTGGTTTGAGCGCGGAGTCAAGGAGGCCATTTACGTGAAAAGGGAAAGACCATCTCTGAATCGAGGAGGGGGCCTAAGGGTACATCTTTCGCCATCTTACAATGCTGTGATTGCAGCCATTCCCCAACTCTCTGTGAATGGGACTCATGGACATTGATCAGCGTTCTTTGATCAGTGGGTTTTGGTCAGTGATTGTTGATCAATGGTCATGGGAATTTGCATAATTATGATTAAGGAACTGACCTCACAGCCCATTGTTCCTTCAGTGGGCTGGTTTCAGTCATTATGCAAATGTACTGTTTATAAGGTTTGGGGAAACCTGCAGTCAGCTGAGACTGAAGAAGTCACTTGGATGAGTGACGAAACGTTTCTCCCACAAAACGCTACGTCCAGATGAACAGATTCAACTTTTGGAGACACATAGAGTTATGTAGTAAACAACAAAGTGTGAAGCAACTCAAAAAAATGTTACGTATTTTAAATTCTTCAAAGTAGCCACTCTTTGCTTTGATTACTGCTTCACACACACTTGCCATTCTGTCGATGAGCTTCGTAAGGTCGTCACCTGAAATGGTTTTCCAACAGACTTGAAGGAGGAGATGATGAGAACTTGTTGACCTTTTTGCCCTCATTCTGCCAACCTGATTTCTGCTCAACACAACTGATGGTCCCAATCCCATAAAGACGGCAAGAAATTCCCCCGACAAGTCACACCTGTGAAGTGAAACCATTTCAGGTGACTATTTCATGAAGCTCACTGAGAGAAGGCCGAGGGTTTGCAGCGCTGTCAACAAAGCCAAAGGTTATTTATCAATGTTTTTTTTCTTGCTAGATAATTCCATATATGTTGCTTCATATGATTTGATGTCTTCAATTTGTAAAGTAAAGATAAGAAAAACAATTAAATGAGGTGTGTCCAAACTTTTGACTGGTAGTGTACATATAACTTTTCTTGAGTAAAATCACAGAGCACAAATATTGCTGACAATAAGAAAAAAATCAAAAGTAAAAGTATAAAGTAAGCTTGATGTAAACCTACCAGATGTCTTTAAGGGTGATGGAAGTATTGTTCTTACCTATCCGAGGCTTTTAGGGACTGTGTCAGGTCACATTCTGATGCTGATATTTGGATACAATTAGGACTTTCTTCCCAGTTTGCTCCTTCACTGCAAGTCACACGGCAATTACTGTCATTCTGACATGCGCTTATGAATACAGTTTTTAAAACTCAATTGAAATGTTCAGCTTGACATGTCTGGATTGAGTTGTTTTTTTGGCAAGCAAATATTTCCTCCTGTAGACATAGTGATAATATATGCGAGCAATACATCTAGGTTAATTCACTTTTTCAGTTATTTATTTTAATCACTGTGACTGTCTGCCTGGAGGTGTGAACTCTTTCTTTAGGTTCTAGGTGTTCTTCCTTGATGACAGATGCAGGACACTTGAAATATTTGGGCTGGACCTATTTAAGTAGTCTTCCCAGCTAATGGGGCTCTCTGGCTCTCACCTGCCACCTTGACTTCCCATTGAACCCCATGAGTTGTATGATATTGTTAAAGATGTTCATTAGAAACTAACATAGTGTTGTGTTGCAGCCTTTCAAGCCAATTATAACATAATTGAAGCTTGTCTAAGGACACAGTTTATTAATAATTTAATTGTAGCCTTGGAGCTGTGTTGTTTTTTTGTTTGTTTGTTTATTTTTTGTTTATGTTTTTGTTTGTCTCTGGGCTTGGTGTGGCCTTAGTAGTTTGTTGGGTTTTCTGTGTAGCAACCCCGGGATGGCTCTGGCATGGGTTAGTTCATCGGAATTTCAATCTTTCAGATAGAGAGTAAATTAGGTCAGTTCTACAGTAGGTTAGGTGGCAATATAAATTTTTAATTGATCAGTATGTGTGAGGTGTCCTTCAGTGTTGGAGTCATTACTCAAAAAAAGTAATGTATTAGACATTATTCAACATATTATTCAAGAAATGAAATATGTCATTAATTAAGTTTTTCCCCTCACTCTTAACTAACCGAAGCCTTTCATTGAACTACCAAATAAACACATTGGTACTCTCTCTGTGGCCAGGACACGTGGCAGCACTTCTGCTATCATTTGCTCCTTGCTCCTTACATTGCACTTAAGTTATTTTATCTTCTTCTCCTATTCTAAAAGAATCTGAATGTAAATCTACATGCTGCCAATGGAGAGATGTCAAAATGTGTTTCATTGTTCTTGTAACAGTGACAATAAAGATCTATTCTATTCTATTCTATTCTATTCTATTCTTCTATAATTTTGTTCATATTTAACAAAATAAAAATGCAGACACAAGTTTGTACTCTCTGCTCATATTGCCTTCATATTAAATAATTTTTTGCATTTTAAAGAACTTCCTCCCTAACAAAAAAGTAACTTCAAGAGCCATATTGCGTTATATTTCTTCATGTCAATATATGGGCCAGAAGTAGGGGTGAAGTGGGCTGAAAGTGGCCCCCGGGCCGTGAGTTTGAGACCCATGTTCTAAACACTGTGTCTCTATGGCTTTCAAACCCCAAAACATAGTGCGCCAACAATTGGTCCGCCCCAACGATCTGGTCCCACAGCTCAAACAGAGTAATATAGTGTACACCAAACCTGTTTAAAGGGCCACATGCCCAGACGCAACCTCAGAGGGGCCCTGCCTGTGGCCATGGCAGAAACGCAGAGTAAAACAAACAAACCACACAACTGGCAAGATAATCTTTGAGAAAATGTCAGCTTTTTTTGAGGACAGTGGTCTGGATATGAAGCATGTCTCTGTGGCAGGAAAAGTGAGTGGTTTGGCTGTTGCACCTCAAATGAGAACCTTACATTGCATTGTGCAACAGATGGTGTTGTGCGCAAAACTAAGCACGGAGCTAAAAACAACAATGGACAGTGTGATGGCTACAATTAATTTTATTCGCTCAACATCAAGCCTCCAGCACTGCTTATTCCGCATGCTGCTCTCAGAAATGTCTGCTGAGCACCATGACCTGCTATTGCACAATGATGTCAGGTGGCTGTCCAAAGGCAGGGCACTGGAGTATTTCTGTAATCTCAAAGAGGAGATCACAACTTTCCTCTGCAACAGCAGGCGAAAAAAAGCAGAAACACATTTGAACTGCATAATGGACAACAGCTTTATGGCTAGTGTCTGTTTTCTGAGCGACATACTCAAAACACGAACGACCTTAATGTGGGACTACAAGGCACCGGCAAAACTGTCACTGAACTTGTGGAACAGATGCGTGCACTCCAAGCCAAGCTGAACCTTTTCGCCACTGACTTGAGCACAGGCGGGATGCTGCATTTTCCAGGACTCCGCAAATGCATCTCATCTCCGGCACAACTCATGGATGTGATGACTGATTTCATTGCGAGGTTGAAAGAGAACTTTTCTGGTTGATTGGATGGACTTGCTCTACGCACAAAGGTGATGAGTTTTGCCAGAGACCCATTTAGTGTTTTAATAGAAGGGGACTTATCCGTCAGAGCAAAGGAAGTGATCCCTTCCATTAATGAGGGGAAGAAGAGGTTGACATACAGTCATCTGTAGCCAGGGCACAGGATGTTTGCACCAACAGATCTTTGGAGTGATGTCAATACACACCAGTTCCCTAACATTAAGAAAGTAGCGGTCGTCATCCTCAGTATTTTTGGGTCAACGTAGACATGTGAATCAAGCTTTTCCCACATTAACACAATAAAAAGCAGCTCTCGTTGCTCACTGACTGACAACACGCTTCACCATTGCCTTCAAAGGTGCACTGACATCTTACGAGCCAAAAGTTGCCTCTCTTGTTCAGAAAAAAAATGTCGGGGTAACTGTAGCCTAATAAATCAACATAATGTGGAATGTCTAACAAGGTGTTTATTTATAACAAACCTGTATTCCCTCAGTGTGCAGCCGTAAATGTTGTATTCATATGTGTTACTGCTATGGGTTTGTGCACTGATAGCTTTGATAGGACTGATTGTTCTTTTTTAATTCTGTTAAATGCACTTTAAGATGTGTCTGGGTCACAAAAGCATGAACTTTATTTTGAAAGGGAATTGTCCAAATATATATATTTTTTTAAATTTTAAATGTGAATTAAAAAAAGTATTGCTACCGCAGGCTCTCTTCAGCTATAGCTCATATGTATGTTTTTTTCGTGTGCATGCGTGAGATGTCGCCAGATTTAAAAGGGAAAAAATGAATAAACATCACTTTTTTTCAATACATTTGTGTTGGTTTGAAGCTTATCGTGGTCTACTGCTTACTGGCTGCTTAAAAATATCTGGCCCAGATATATTCCTTGGTTTGAAAATCTGACCTAACTAACTTTATAACCGCGGTGTACACTCTTGTGCCAGGAGGACTGCCATGATTTATACACTGGGGAAACCAAAAAAACATCTGGATCCATTTCAGTTCGCATACCCGTCAAACGGATCGACCAATAATGCAATTTCAACTGCCCTTCACTCAACCCTCACACACCTGGACACTAGAGACTCATGTATCAGAATGCTGTCCATAGACTTCAGTTCAACATTCAACAAGACCATTCCACAGGAACTCATATATAAACTGGATCTGCTGAGGATCAGCACCTCGCTGCTTCCTTAATGGTTGCTGGATTTCCTGACAGGAGACAGCAGGCAGTACAGGTCAGCAGCAACACCTCCAGCATACGAACGCTGAATACGGGTAACGGAATACATGTACCGGCATTATGTATTTAAAATACAAAATATTAGTAGCTAACTGTATTCCGTTACAGTTACCACTTAAATATGTTATAATTAGAATACAGTTACTTTGTTGAAATAAATGGATTACACAGCGGTCTTTTCCTGTTTCATATGTTAGGCTATGCCCTCTCTATCCTTTCTCTAATTTTGGTAATTCCACGCATTGCCGGAAGCCCAAACAAAACACAGAATAAGAGGCTCTAATGTAAGTGTCCTGTTAATGTTGGTGGCGTCAGAAGACTCCAAGCTAAAAAGCGCCTTGAGGGAAATGTTGTTGTGATTTGGTGCTATATAAATAAAATTCAATTGAATTGAAAAAAAATTCCATCTGGAAGTAAGTTCTTCTTTTTAAAAAAACTTGTTTTAACATTAGCAACTTCAGTACTGTACTAGCTGTGTAATTTATTTGTTTTAGTTGATGGTAACTAACCTGGATTAGGTTCCAGCAGCTTAAGAACACCACACACAACTTCAGTACAATGTTTAATGTACTCAACAAAACAACATTTGCTAAATCAATGTAATTTCAATTCAACTATTAATGTACTGGGGATGCAGTCCTGCAGGATTACAACATGCTAGCTGCAAAATAATCTAATGTGTACAAGTTCTGCAAATAAAGAAGTTCTGAAAGAAGACAGAAAGAAAACATATTACTGATAAAGAAATAGTTTTCTATGTGAGGTCACTGCAAAAAGTGCAGCCTTACCTAATCTCCACCCTACTGTTACTCATTTTATATTAAGATTTAGAAATCTAGTTGGTATTGTTTTCAGAACTGCACATGATTATTTGCAGCTAGCAGGTTGTTAATGCAATCCATCAAGTCTAACAGTCTGCAGTCTGTGAACTAACCTCAGCTAACGCCAGCAAACAATGTTAACTTGGTGGCGAGTAGCCTTCAGTAATAGTAATAAATCACACAGCAATAGTACATACATGTAGTTGTAAATAGCACGAGAATATATCAAGTAATCCAAAGTATTCAGATTACATTACTGACATTGAGTAACTTAACAGAATACATTACAAACTACATTTTGGGCCATGTGCTCTGTAATCTGTAGTGGAATACATTTTAAAAGTAACCTTCCCAACGCTGCTCCCCAAGGATGTGTGTTGAGCCCACTTCTCTTCACTCTGCTGACCCACGACTGCACATCATCACACAGCTCCAACTTCTTCATCAAATTTGCAGACAATATAACTCTGGTAGGTCACGTCAGCAACAACAATGAGACCTACTACAGGAGTGAAGTTACTAAAGGAGTTATTAGTGGTGCAGTGACAACAACCTTTCCCTGAACTTGGAGAAGACTAAGGAGATCATCATAGACTTCAGCTCAAACCATGTATGCTCCATTTACCATCAATGGTGCTGCTGTGGAGAGGGCAAGCAGCACTAAGTTCCTGGGCGTGCACATCTCAGAAGGTCTCTCTTGGTCAAAGAAAACAGCCTCACTGGTCAGTAAAGCCCAACAACGACTCTACTTCCTCCACAAACTCAGGAGGAAGAGCCTCAAAATGCCCATCCCCACGAGTTTAAAGGCATTTTAGTGTCAGGGTTACAATTAGATTATGGTTAGGTTTATGCTGAGGGTCAGGATTAGGCATTCATTTCTGATGGTTAGGGTAAGTGGCTAAGGAGAGTCTATTGTCAATATGATGTCCTCACAAAGATATGAAAACAAGTGTGTGTGTGTGTGTGTGTGTGTGTGTGTGTGTGTGTGTGTGTGTGTGTGTGTGTGTGTGTGTGTGTGTGTGTGTGTGTGTGACTCACCCAGAAAACCTGACAGTGTATGTGTAGTCAGAGGATGTCACACTCCAGCGAAGATGGGTGGTGAAGTCCAGAGACACCCAGTGGACATTTTGTGCTCTGGGGACTGAGTTCACATCTGTGAATAAAATAAAACATCGTCAGTATTTTCCAGTTTTCCATGACTCCTGCTTCCTGTTTTCTTTGGGTTTTTGTGTTTGTTTTACAATAACTGAATCAAATTAAGTATCTTAATAAACCATTTATTAAAGCTGGACAAAATGCTCACACTCCCTCCACATCTTCATGCTCGTAATCAGAACCAAATTAGAGTCAGATTGTGACTTTGATTTGGTTCAAATTAAAGTCACAAACAGAACAAACAAATTCAAACATAATTTTCAGGCTTTAAAGAGTGAGAGAATCAATATTTCAAACATGGTGTGGGAAAGAATTCTGAAGATGAGGGGGAAATCGGTTAAAAGCTCTAAAGTCCAGAGGTGGTCAGATGAGCAGATGGCATAATGACAGTAAAAGAGAAGGAGGATCTCAGAGTACAGGAAGGAGAGGTGATGTGATGAAGATCACATTATTACACAACAGTATGTGTACCTACCAGACGAATCTCACTTTGTCACCGTTTGACTTGAGAAAATTAGCAAACAACTAGAAAAACTTGCATTTCCTGTGAAAATGCAGTGTGAATGCTATTTAGTGGAATCTGCTGAAAAGAGGTGAAAAAGCTGAACTTTGCTAAAAAAAAGAGGTGAAGAAGCTATAATTTGTGCTGAAAAGAGGGGAAAATTTTGAGCTGTCTGGTGAAAAGAAATTTTGGCATGGACGAGATTCGGAACCAGCTCTCCGAGTCTCAAAATGGCTGCTCATCTCACTGAGGTAAAACACAGCTCACCCTGGCGATCTAAATCAGCGAACACACTTGTAATGTGGTCCTATTCATCAAAATAGGCCAAAAATGGCATAAAAAGCTTAACATTTCAAAAAGTATAAAAGTTATGAGCACCAAACGATATAGTAGGTATTAGCAGAAGGAGCAGAACAGTTTAAAGTTTGAATGGTGAAAATCGGATGGAAACTGAGGGAGTAGTTATAATATTACTTGCTCCGTTACTAATATTAGTTGCCTTACGGCATTCACACAATCAATATTTAATTTTGCATAAGCAGTCAATGAGAGCCAAACTTGGGTGGATGGAAAAGGTCTAAATGGACGGAGAAAGCTAGATGTCATCAGAATAAGAATAAAAATGCAAATGCAGTTATCTTTCAAATGTGACCAGAAACCAATAGGACCATACCACTGCTATTTTCTAAATACTTTTCCATCAGATTCTCTGCCATATTTCAGTGGATTTCTTAATCTATTATTGTTGGACATTTTACTGTATCATAATACTAAGCATGAAACTTCTGTCTGTGTTCTCTATCAGATGAAGTAGAGCCTGGCGTGTTTTAAGGACAAAACTTTGATATGTCATATGCTAAACTGAAACAAGATATGACACTGGTGTCTAGGTAAAATGTCTAACACAGCCTCTGTCTGTCTGTCTGTCTGTCTATCTATCTGTCTATCTATCTGTCTGCCGATCATGTGCTGTGCGTTTTACCTGCAGTGGTTATGCCGAAGGCAGACAGAAAGAGTCCCAGCCAAAGCAGAGTTTTTACAGTTGCCATGTTAGTACCAGTGTGTCCTTTCTCTGTCCTGATCTGTTAGCTGAAGAGAGCAGAAGGAGCTGAAAAGGATTGGTGCCGCTTCCGTTCAGCTGCACACACAAGGGTAATGGGGTGGGGTATGCTGAGCCTTCCCACATGTTTGCCTCAACATTGGGGAATGGGGGAGGAGATGTTCTAAAACAATTTGCTCAATCCGAACTGTTTTCCTTCTTATTCATCCCCTTTACAACGTTTACTGGAATTGAACTGTGATCATGCAGTGTCCAAGCTTTCTACACAGCAAAAGAATACTTATATTTACAGTTAACCTGTCTTATCATGAAGTTCTTCTTTGTGGGAAGGAATTCGCCTGCACTCCATGGTCTGTCTGTTCAATGGTGTTTTTGTGCGTGCATGCAGTTTGATGCCCTGTTGCCTTGACAACCAATAGGCTTTGTGTGAGTGGTTCAGTTTTACTCACTTCTAGGTTTCCGGGAAACTTGTTTCCTTCTAGTCTCACTCAGCAGCAATGCATACTCAGTACATAGAAATACCACATTATTATTACATTGCATTATTACAATTTTTGCTCAGTCGCTTTGAAACATTTCCCAAAACACTTTTAAAGTTCTCAGCAGTGAAGAAATATTTCCATAAACAGCATGTATGAAATACACTGCAGCTCACCCAGAGCATCAATTCATATTTTAAAGTCACATGTTTGTGTCAGTGAAAAGGTAATTGCCAACAAAATTAAAGGTTTAGAAATGTTGTAATAATAATTTCTCATCTTCCAATTTCACAATCAGGTCCAAAACATTTGTGACAGTATACTTGAGCTTGAAAAAAACTGTTAGGAATGACTGGATGTTATTAGTGGGTCCAAACATTGCAGTAAATACTTCTTACTATGGAACAGGTGAAGAACAAGCAAGTACACACTGAATCAGTCCACTGCAATGAGATTTATCTGGTGAGCACTCAAAAAGCACTTGATTCAATGCTGTTTTTAAGAGCTTATGTATCTCACATCAGACAACATAGAATCACCAGGTGAATACCATGTTTACCAGTCCCATCAGGACAGAAGGTTTCTTGGCAGGATGAAGGAGATCCTGCTTTGAATCAACACATGAAATGTAAATTGTTAATTTGGTAGAAATGTTAATAATGTATATTATAATTCCAACAAAGCTTCATCTTGGAATATGACTGGCAGCTGTAAGTCTGACAAAATGTCAGCATATTTATGTGCATATAAATGCATGGTTATCATTTGATAATGATATTTAATCTATAAAAACATAAATTATTTAATATTTTAGGAAACTTGGGGGAAACTAAGCTATTGAAGTAACCGTGAGGAAGAACTGAGGCTTTTCGTTCATTAAAAAACTAAAAATATATCACTTTGTTTTTCTAATGTTGGTTGTACAAATGCAACAAAAAAAACAAGACATTTATGAGAACTTTTGCAGACTCTACCTTCCCTTTGCTCTCTATCCATTAGTCCCTTGGGTGAGCAGAGCAGGGAAAAATGCCAAGGAATGTGGCTGTGAGGAAAACAGTAAGCTCTTTTATATGCTTGTGGGAATTCATGCTTCCCATGATTTCACCTATTTCAGATAATCTAAAAACCTCACTGGGAGCCAGTAACTATGTGGGAAAAGTTCAGCCGTCTCAGTCATTTCCATGAAACCTTCTGGTATCACGTAAGCATCAGAGAGACAAATGTTGGACCCCTCCTCCACATGTACACAGGAACACACACTTACTCCAAAAACCCACAAGCGTACAACGTATTTGTCTTTTTTGGTTAGTTTTACTCCAGGATTGTTTTGTACATTTCACTTTGTCTAGCTTTTTTAATTTATGTTCGAGCGGATTAAATATTGGAAACAGCTTTACGTGGTAACGCGTGTGTCGTTTCTTCTAGGATTTCCTGCGTTAAAGTGTCTGAGTATCTGCTTTGTTTCTTCTCAGCACTGGTTAATAAACAAAGCATTGCTGTAAACAATGAGAGCCCACACACATGTTTCTGATCACTGCAGCACCAACACCAGCACACACATGCAACATGAAATCAGTGTGATGGTGCAGCCAGTCTTTTAAAATTCACTGCTCAACAACCAATTCAGTGTTTACATCAAGTAAACATAGTGATAGGTCCAAAAGTAGTTGAACTGCAATGGATTATTTTTCCTTTTGTAAGTGCAGTTTAACACTAAATGAAGGGTTTAACAGAAGTATTGCATTACCTTTTAAAGAATGAACACCATTTCTATGTGCAGTGCTTCATTTTCAGGGGCTAAAATGCACCATTAACTGGAAAGTATTTTCCTGGTGTGGTGATGCCTGCTTCAACATTATTTCATGAAAAATAAAGCAAATAAAACATATGCAGTTGATTCCAACTCTGGAATTCGCATCTGGTAACTTTTAAGGCTTTTAATTCTCAATGAGGCCCAAGGATGGTGATGCAAGACGAAGAGGCTGAAAAGCCCAAACAGAGAGAGAAAAACCTTTAGCAGTGGCCAAATCAACAATCTGGTACATTGTTAAAAGAAGGAATACTTTAGTAATCACAGCAACGCTGTATGTTGTGGGCTCTTACAGCCCACAACATACAGTGAGCTCTCAGTCTATTTGATGCAGATCTTGTAAACAGAAAAATCACGTGGCACTGTAGAAAAGTGAGCTCCAAAGGTGCATGCCTGCCTGCGTAGTTGCAGTCACACTGATGCTGTTCTTCTCTTTTTAGAATAATAAACATCCACCAAAGCAAACTCTGAAAAAAAATCACCACTAATCTGTTCTGTGCTGTACTCAGCCAAGTGCTGTCCCGAGAGCTTTAAGTGGTGCCTTACTCTTAATTTGTAGACATAAGACAGAAAGGCTTGAATAACAAAAGTGTAATATTTCAGCAGTGTCCTCCCTATGCTGGAATGTCGAAATCTAATGAGTGATAGTCATGTAAGGAATGTCAGTTTCACGGAAGGAGTCAGCATGGTGTTCACAAGGTTACAAGGAAATTTAATGACTCACCCAGTCACTCTGACACATCTCACTCAAGTTCCCCGACTCACTTCGTAGCAGTGTACATGTCTGCCTGTGCTGTTTGTTCGCACCAGGCTGTTTTAAGTAACCCCAGAGTAAACATTCAGGTCTCCTGCTTTGCTGTGTGGATTCACAATGTTATGATCTCGCAGTCCTAAAATGGCTGTCAGCTGCATTGCAACATTCAAATCCCAGCTGGTGTCTTTCTGTTTTCAAAACACATGTACTCGTTAAATTCATGGAAAATTTTAAATAAAATGGACAATAAATACAGCACAGTGATGAGTTTATCTCTTAAAACTGGGACTGTGTCAAATTAATCAACATATTAGCTGCTGCTTCGCCAACAGTAGAACCAGCAGTGTTGGGCAAGTTGTTTGGAAAAGTAATTAATTATAGTTACTAGTTACTTCTTCAAAAAAGTAACTGAGTTAGTAACTGAGTTACAAGATTCTAAAAGTAATTAATTAGTAGGAAAAGTAACTATTGTGTTACTTAAAAAAAATGTTTAACCCTCTGGGGTCCAGGGTATAATTGGCCATTTTTGACTACTTTTGATGTTTCCTCTACATTTCACCTTTAAAAACTATTTCCTTTGTCTTGTTTGGTATCATTCTTTTCAGCACAACCTCACATATCTGAATTTACAGTTATGTTTTCATTTTGACATACTGTTTTAACACAATCAATCTAAAATCCAAGAAGAAAAAGTTATATTTTTTGCTGTAACAACCACAAACACGTTTAATGAATCATATTGCATAACTTTAAATGTAAATATAATTTATAAATTTTAAAATCCTGTCACGGTCTGGGGAAGTGGGGAAGGAGGACCCAAATGCTGGACTCTGTGCAGTGAACAGTGCGTTTATTTACAGTGCAGAAAATGATAATAAATCCCCGCGTGCTCCCTTGACTTCCATATCATGTCTTCTCCCAAAAATCCGTGTCTTTGTACTCCCTGTGCTTGGTGCCCTCCTGTTTCTACGCTCCTCATGGAGTCTTACGCAATAATACCACGTTGGAGGGAGCTCCATCACTCTCTTAAATCGCTCCCCCGACGAGCCTCATCAGCAGCAGGTGCGTGGCATGGTCTTCAGGTGTGGCCAGCTCTCCAGCGGGGCCACACCCACCAGGCCTGCAGGTGCTTGTCACCCAGCCTACAGGAAACAGCCACACATGCACACTGTTAGATTTGTATTGTGATTGTCATTTATGCTTAGAAATATCTACTTATATATTCTTAGAGTTTTATAATTAGGTGTAGATTGGTAGAGGTTTGATCCTTAATAGCTTTGTGTGCATTCCAGAGCTCTCTGACTTTCACACCCACATTTTAGGAGCATGGGAGAGGTCGTACCTTGTCTTATTGTTTTATGGTAGGATAAACGTATCTATGTCTGTTTTAGGCTAAGTGCCTTTTGTTTAGATGGACGGCTCTGGGGAGTCTTCCTGGGGTCACAGTTTGACCCCCACACACAGATACACACATACACACACACACACACACACACACGGTATTCTTTGTTCACATGTATACCTATGTCATATGTTAATGAGCCTATGCATATTCATGGAACCACAATAAAAGAGCAGTGTTACGGGAGAGCGGACGAGAGCAACTGGGGTCAAGCGAAGGAACGGCGCCTGTCCAGTTCTCTCCCGTGCACGTGAAACATAAAGAATGTTGCCTACTCGTGTCTTGCTTGCTGTGTGATTACATTGTCGTCAACGTTCCAGCGAATAGGTTCAAGCTACAAACCTATCACACACACACCTGCGTATACATACAAATGTGGAACACAGAATGGCAACACAGTGCAGCAAAAATACAAATAATAACAATAATAATAATGAGAGTCCACACTGCTCAAGGACCCTGGGTCACTTAGACCCAGGTCCCTGACAAATTCTATGCACAAGTTTTGCAGCCATTTACTACCTACCATTTTTTATAACCATTTCAAACAATTTACATAACAATCAGCTGTTCTGCATTAAATAAGATGCCACACAAATTATTTGTGCCACTCCAAAAAATATTTTTTGTCCACTATAAAGGAGAACATCACATGCCTAATATCTGCAGGTCTGACAACAGGAGATCTATCACTCCTCCTGTTTTCTACCTGGAGACACCGTTTATACTGTAATCTGCCTTTGGTGGCTTTTTGTGACATTCAGCAGTTGCCTCAATGTTCTGACACACAAAACAAAACTATCCACTACACAACACACTAACTGCACACTCACATCATGCTAAACCCCAACAACAGAGTTAGGAAGTGACAGAGAACAGTGAAATTAAGGTGGTAAGAAAATAGTAATAATAAGGAAGGGAGATATTCAAAGTTAAGGTAAAATGAATCACTGTTTTGACCATAAGCCGCTCACACGCTAAAGTTTAGCTTATAATTGTCACATCCTGCACTGCTGCAAGTGTAGTCGGATGGTAACAAAGAGAGGGAAGGTACTCAGAACTAATGGGATCGCACTACGAGAAGGCAACATTGAAGACATTGAGGAAAGCTACAAGTGTCTTGGAATCCCACTGGTAAATGGGAAATACAAAGAGATGCTTGGAAACCTGGAATCTCCAAATGCTTACAGAGGGTAAAGCAAGTCTTGAAGAGTCAGCTGAATGGGAAGAACAAGATCTGGGCAATCAACACATATGCTCTGTTGGTGATCAGGTACTGTGCTGGGATAATAAGCTGGCCACAGGAGGAGATAGAAGCCACTGACAACAAGACAAGGAAACTCCTGACCATGCATGGAGGGTTCCGCTCCAAATCCAGCACCCTGAGACTGTATGCTAAGTGGAAGGAATGTGGCTGAGCACTAGGGAGCGTCAGAGTCATTAACCAGAATGAAACTAAAAAACATCCATGAGTACATCAGGGAGATGGCCCACAACTGATGGTCATGATTTATACATTGGGGAAACCAAACAACCTCAGGCTAAGCGGATGGCACAACACAAAAAAGCTTGTCAGACCAGGACTTCACAGTCTATTTACACCTACAGGTCAGTGGCCACTCTTTCAGTGATGAGGATGTACACATCCTGGACAGGGAGGAACGCTGGTTTGAGCAGGAAGTCAAGGAGGCCATTTACATGAAAAAGGAAAGACCATCTTTAATTTGAGGAGGGGGCCTAAGGGTACATCTTTCACCATCTTACAGTACTGTGACTGTAACCATTCCCCAGCTCTCTGTGAATGGTACTCATGGCGTTGGATCAATGGTCTCTGATCAGTGGTTTTTGATCAATGGTCATGACAGTTTGCATGTTGGTGATCAAGAAACTGATCTCACAGCCCATTGTTCGCTAGTGGTGCTAGTTTCAGTCATTATGCAACCGTACTGTTTAAAAGGTTGAGGAAACCTGCAGTCAGCTGAGACTGAAGAAGTCCCCTGGATGAGTGACGAATTGTTTCTCTCAATGACAATGTTATATCCAGATAAGCAGAATCAACTTTTTGGGGTATAGTGATAGATATACCTACACCAAGGGAGGAAAATAGGGCTTTAAAAGGACCTGGCACAATCCAGATATAGCTGCTTTGTGCAACTTTTATTGGGCAAAGCAGGGCTTTGTGCAAGGGCGCTGCTAGAATGCTACTATGCAAGTCATCTAAGTGGAAGGGGTTACATGAAGAGGACATGGAAGCTATGGAAACATGGAACCTGTGATGCCCAACTTCTAGACTAACTGCAAAACAACTAGTAGCTCAGTGTTCCACCATTCAGAAGGTGCATCTGCTATCACAAGTGGAGTTCAATGAGGTACAACACAAATGCTATGGCAAGGGGCAGTCATCAGGTCAGGGGGGTGATATCATCATCCCCACCCAAAGATAAGGTACCTTAAGCACAATTGTTCATATATATATATACTCTGAGGATCTAGATGATGTGAATGCAGCACTACAGACAATATCTACTGCCACCATTACCGAGACTAACAAGTAGGGCTGGGCATCATCACTGATTTCTAGAATATATTCGATCCATGATTCGATTCGATTCAATTCGATTTGAATTTGGGAAATTTTGCCTCAGACAGTCAGAAATATTATAATTCTAAACACTTATCAATACATATCCATATTTTTATATCTATAAAAAGACAGCTGACACTTGTGAGATTTTATCAAAGGTGTGAGCATCACAGCAGTTGCCTTTGTGTCAAAGTAACTGAGGATAAAACACAGAAAAACATGGAGATTTTCCTGGCCAGGCTTTTTATAGCAGATAACCTTAAAAATATTGTGCAGTAGAACAAAAACGAAAGAAAACCATTAATCAACATATGAACATTAGCTGATGCTGCTGAAGTGAAGCAGAGCAAAGTTACACAGGTTTTATTAGAGACACAGCTAAGCATTTTGCAATTTTGGAATTCACGAGGATGTTTACGTGAAGCAAAATGTGAAGCATAGTTTGGATCTTCTTTTGTTGATGGTTCAGTCAATATTGTTTGGAGAGAGATAAAACCTGCAGCTTCAGAATCTAGCGCAAAAAAGACATAATGAAAAATGATAAATAATGGCTGTAAGCTCATAAAGCCTATAGGTAATTTTGAACTAGAATATTTACTAATTTTCTTCATTTGCAGAAGGTAGCAATGACTACTGAGTAGATTTCATAATGAAAGAAGGTGATGAAGGCAGTTTTGGTACTGGTTGAATCCAGAAGGCTGATTAGAGGAGAACCACTTTCCACCTTGATATATCAGCTGTCCCGCTTGATAGTGGTTATCAAGCAGGACAGCTGATCATCACAGAAGATGATCCCATTTGAGATGCACATGGCCACTGAGTTCTATGCAGTTGTTGAATTTACGCACAAGGAATTTAATTGTATGAGTAGCACTGAATACCTGCACGTGTGAAATGAAATGATTTGCTGCAATTATGAATTTTCCTACGCACAACTTTTGACAGAAAAACAATTCCATAGACATGTCTTTTCTTCTTCCTCTTCCTCTCCAATACTGCTGTCCACCAGCATCTTGACCTGATGGACTATGTTACATTGGATGAAGTAGATGGCACTGTGAGGCAGCTGTGGCTCAGCTGTCTACAAACTGGAAGTGCTGGAAGTACTGATTCCTGGCTCCTGTGATCCGCATATCAAAGTATCATTGGATGAATGAGATTTTTTCAGTGTTTAACTTGAGTAGAAAGGCACTACATAGTATATTTACATTTATAAGTACATTATTTTATTATGTTTTACCACATTCATTCAGTTATGCCATAAAATGGTGTCTTTCAGATTGGTTGGCTTGCACTATAACATCATGTGGTGGTTTTCACATTACTACCTCAACACATTTGCTAACAGTAAAACTTTCTCACTGTTAAAGCTCAGATCCATACTAGTAAGGTAGACTGCTTTATAATATAATATAATATGATATAAACAATATAATATTTTTAAAAAGAAAACATCTCTGTAAAACTTCTGTCTTAATACTTTTCGAGGCGCAGTCTGTATTATGAAGTCACTTTATCTTGTCTTACTTCCAGGTATTTTACAGGGAAGGAGACAGATTACATTCTAAGTAACTTTAAGTACTTAAAATTTAAATTAATTATCAATGCAAATTGCTTACAATGTAGTTAAACACAGCAAATCCCGCATGTCCAAATTAACACTATCAGATTTGATTTCAACTCTATTAAGGTGTCTATATGGGTCCACACCAGAGAGAGTTAATTTAACTGTTTTTGGAGAGTTGGTACGTTAACTCTGACTCTAACCCGAACATGTTTGTTAAAATGGTGCTCTCTCAAACAACTGAAGAACTCAGACAACAGTTGATGCTGAACTAAATTTAAAACCTCAATCTTTTTCATTTTTACCTCAACCGTGTGTACAAAACTCTGGAGGGATCTAAATGTTAACATAGAACCCACTCAGGACATCTACTACTGCTGTTTGCTTGTTTTTTTGTGGGAGATAGTTTTCAGGCTTCAAGTAGCACCATTATACCAACATTTCACGATCTAGACACTGTTTTGGGTGTATTTAAGTTAACCAAAAATTTGAGTCAAAATTCATATGCAAGCTTTTTTTCAAGGCTGTAGTATTTGCCTGCAAACAATACATTTCAGCTAGCTAAAACAGATTATTATGCTATCAGCGAGCAACATGGCTAATGCCTTTCACACAGCTTTGTCTCAACTCCAAAAAGCCACAGAAGTAAAAGCTAATAATAATAATTGAAACAATCTCAGACCAAACATGGCAAACAACTTAGAAATATGTAGAGGAAATTGTTCTGAAACGACTTCACTTCAGCTTCGATTGGAACCTGTGGTGCTGGGGGCGGAGTCTGTGACTTTACTCTATTAGTGTCATAGCCCCTCTAGGAGTTCAGAGTTAAGAGGTTGTTATGATTTAATGTTGTCAGTGTTTTGTTTTATGTTATGTTTAAGGATTTGTTCTCATTTCCTGTTTTATTGTGAAGGTCTGCGTCTCATGTGAGTGTGTTCAGTTTTACCTCTGTCTCGTCTGGTTGATTATTCCCAGCTGTGTTCCCCACCTGTGTGTAATCTCCCTGTGTTTCCCTGTGTGTATTTAAGTCGCGTCCTTTGTCTTTGTAGTTTGGCTGGTCCGTCTGTGTATCCACCATGTCTCATCCGTGTGTTTCCCTGCTGCCCAACCATCATCTGTTTTCTGCTGGCTGTTATTCGTGTTCAGGTTTGTGTTTCTGTTCAGGGTCAGTAGTTTAGTTTTTCCCAGTATAGTTTAGTTCTCCGTTCACCATTTTGTCCATCGTTTGTTGTGTTTGCCTTAGTGGCACCAGCCATTTTTTAGCCAACCTGGTTGTCCAGTTTAAGACA